>NW_028279283.1:0-167684 GCF_059751315.1 Micrasema longulum
TCTACGTCCCTCAATCTTCCCCTTCATGACAAGCTGAAGTATGGCATATTTATCACCTCTCAACACATGGCCAAAATATGAAATATTACGGAGCTTAACAGTGGTGAATAGTTCTCTATTAGTATTGGCTCTACGTAATACTTCATTGTTGGTTATCATATCGGTCCAAGATATTCTAAACATTCTACGTTGGATTCACATTTCAAATGCTTCAAGACGGTTTATAAGATTACATTTTAGAGTCCACGCCTCTACACCGTACAGTAAGACAGACCATAAATAGGATTTGACAATTCGTTGTCTAAGCTTAAGGTTTATATTATTGTCACAAAGAAGATTTTTCATTTTGTTAAATCCTGTTCGAGGTGCTTCTTTTCTGCATGTTATCTCAATGTCGGGGTCTAGATTTTTCTGTGATGATACTGCCTAAGTACTTAAATTGTTTCACTCTCTCAATATTGATACCTTTGAGTTGGAGATTTACATTTGGGTGACTCTCTCAGCTAAAAACCATAAGTTTAGTTTTGTTTCCATTAATATTTAAACCAAAACGTTCACCGACGGAGTTAATATTATCAAGCAGTTCTTGAAGGTCTTGTATTTTATCTGCAATAAGAACGGTGTCATCTGCATATATTATAATATTGATAGCTACACCGTTTACCTTCACACCGAGATTTATACCAATCAGAGTTTCTTTGAAGACCAAGTCAGAGTGCAGGTGAAACAAAGTAGGCGAGAGAACACAACCCTGTTGGACCCCTCGCTGAATGGGAATACCTTGTAAAGTATTTTCACTTTCCAATTTAATAATAGCACTCTGGTCCCAATACAGGTTTTTTGTTATTCTCAGATCCTTTTCGTCTATACCACAGCTTGGTAGCATTTTTTTAAAATCTGAGTGTTTTACTCTGTCAAATGCTTTTTCGTAATCAATAAAACAAGCGAAGATGTCTTTTCTTTGGTCAAAACAAAGATACTGCATTAAAATGTCTATGTTGAATTCAAAATATTAAAAGAAGACAATTTGGAAATTTTAGAATTAAACAAATTTATTAATATTAAGAAAAAAAATAAATAAAATAAACACTTTTTATTTTATTCCACTGCTGTCTTGTTTTAAATATCATATCCATTTCACTTTACATCTCCCATCTTCAAAAGAACATGACAAAAATCTGAGACAGAAAAATATCTCCATATGGCTTGATTTAATATTTTGTAAAAACTGTTGAATGAAAATGGGATAAGATTAATTATTTCTTGAAAAGAAAGGTTGTATAGCTTTAAAACCGGTCCATTGAAAAAAGTGGTTTAAAATAAAGTCGTTTTATATTTATCTTTTTATTTTTTCGTAATAAGCCCCGATTCCCTAGTTAAACTAATTTAACGAACGATTTTCGCATATACACGTTCACAATCATGATTTTACGCCTTACCGTAACAATACGATAAATCTTCACAGCTTTTATTACAGAAAAAGGAAAAATGTACTCACTTGGGGAATATTTTAATACATTTTTCTAGAGATAAACAGCGAAGACTTTATTAAATCGGTCCCAAATATCACGAAGCTCGTTTTTTTCTTTATTTTCTTTCTTTTCTTCCCTCGGTGCTTCTAGATATGCTTTTATCCTTTGTGGGTCAGTGAATTGATGGTACAAGATTACTCCTTTACCACCTTGTAATGAGTTTGACCTCACATTGGTGAAGGCAACCAAACTTTAGATTATTTAAACTGTAAAAAGGCATATTTTATCAAATAGTAAACAAGTGACATTGACATTTATTACAGCAGAGAAAGAAAACATGTTTGAAAAGAGAATATTGAAATCGAGTCATTTTTTATTTATTTAAAGACACATATTTTTACTAGACTTGACAAAATGGCCCAAAAAACACTCGGACAAAATTATGTTTTATTGGTTATAGGCCCAATATACAAAAAAATTGTCATCCCAGATATATTCGTGTCTATGCCTTAAGTAACAGTCGGTTCCTTTTCGTGCAAATGCTTGTTTCAAGGAACTGATTTTTTGGGCCATAATCAATATTTTTGGCTTTTAAGTATATCTATTGAATATGTTTCGCAAAAATAAAAATAAGGTGAAAAGAAAAATTTAAAGCACAATTATTTTTTTTTAAATTTACTCTGTATTTCGATTCTCTATATATTCTTAGGTACTTAGAGAGTATCATCACTAAAAATCTAGACCCCGACATTGAGATAAAATGTAGAATAGAAGCAGCCCGGACAGCATTTAACAAAATGAAAAATCTTCTTAGTGACGATAGTGTAAACCTTAGGCTGAGACAACGAATGGTTAAATGTTATATATGTATCTTTATGAAACCTGAAACCTGAAACCTTTATTGAACAATTGTTTTACTAAACACTTAAAACAGCCAATGACAGGTGAAAAACCCTGTAAATGCCTAGACTTCTACATTCCTTTCTGTAAAATATAAAGTAATAAATTAAAATTAATAGCTCCCGAGGAGGTAGAATCCAGTTCTTGTCTACGTAAATTTGGATTGACTCAAAATATTTTCAATATCAAAACAGATATTTTTTGTTACTTTGCCGTAGACTAATAGACGGTCGTATTATTTCATTCTTACAACAGTATCTTTACTTTTTCTTCCTAAATCTCTCCTCTTTTCCTTTTTCCTCTTGACCTTTTTCCCCTACTAAGTAAACTTATTGATTTGAACATGAATTATATAAATTATAAAAATATTAAATTGGTTGGTTGGAAGGCATTGCCATTTGTTAATAAGCCCACCAATGTACGATGTACATTTTATTTATTTTATTTATCATCAAATATTTTTTTTTTTTACAATATATAATACTCAAAAACTAAAACAGAGTTTAAAAAAATAAAAATAACATAGCAATGAAATACGAAAAAAAAAATACGAGGTGTGATCAGAGAATAACGGGAATTTTAAAATTTGGCGTGTTTGGCGAGTCCGATTTTCAACTTTTTTTATGTTAGTACCTATACATGCTTTTAAAGTATGCAAAAATTTTTAGCAGTATTCATTGTCTACTTTGTCTATGGTAGCCGCTAAGGTTAGACCTGTTTTTATGAGCTCGGCGATTTTTGTTTGATAAAAAAAAATGGATCAAAGAATTTTTATCAAATTTTGTGTAAAAAATTAAATGAAGTGTAACAAAGTGTGCAAAATATTAACAAAAACCTGTGATGAGTCTGCTTTGAGCAAAACAAGAGTTTACGAGTGGTGAAAGCGTTTCCAAGCTGGCCGTAAAGACGTTGAAGATGACGAACAGCCCGGACGCCCCAGCACATCAACAACCAATGAAATTGTGGAAAAAGTTCATGGAATGGTTATGAACGATCGCCGAATCACAGTCAAAGAAGCCGTTGATGATATTGGCATATCAATTGACTCATGACATGAAATTTTTTTGAATGTTTTGGGTATGAAACGCGTGGCAGTAAAATTTGTTCCAAAACTTTTGAATTTCGAACAAAAACAGAGGCGAATGAAAGTTGCTCAGGTGTCACTAAATGAAGTCAACGACAATGCAGACGATGCAAAATTACTACAACATGTTAAAACGGGTGACAAAACATGGGTTTACGGATATGACGTCAAAACTAAGGCTCAATCGTCACAGTGGAGGCATTCTAGATCGCCAAGACAAAACTCGCCGAGCACGCCGAACACGTCTAATTTAAGCGGCAGCCACAGACAAAGTTAACAATAAATACACCAGTATATAATAATAGTAAGAAAAGTAAACAAAAAATCCCACAAAGGTATGGCCTATTCGTGAGTGTACAAAATATATATATAAATTAAACGAAAAAAAATCACGATAGTTGGAGGGCCGGCAGTCAAAACAGACTACTTTTTGTCCCAAAAATTACATTATTCCACGGGAAAATTATTATTGTTAAACAACAAAACGAAAATTACATTGAAATGTCACTATCTAAATATTTAAATTGTTCCTTTATCCTTCTTCTTTTCTTCCCATCCCCTCTCCTCTCTTCATAGTATAGTGTTTGTTACATTTTTGTTTTATTAATCTTTGTTTGCAATTTTTGTATACAATCGTAAGATTCAATACGTCCATGTATTTATAATTTCCTCAAACTGAACGGTTTGGGTAGGTAGGAAGAAATTGCTTTAAGGCAATATGCCTGCCCTTATATGTATAGATATATTGTATATATATATAAAATGTCAAATAAATAAATTAATAAATAAACAACGGGTAAAAAGTTGTTTATTTTATAAATCTAAATCTTTATATTATATTCTATGGCCACCCTCGTACGTGACGTAGATTAACTCCGAGATAAAGTTAAATCAAGATCAATGCAGTGTGGGCTCTAGTTAAACTCCCGGAACTCGCATATCATTATTGGACTAAAGAATTGATAGGAGAGATTACCGTAGTCATCGTCAGCTTTAGCTTAAACCCAACCAAGTGGTTAATCCCTGTATTAATGACTCTATCCAGGCAGCGTTTTGAGCAAAAGCCACTTCTTAATTTTCAAATATTTTTTTTTATTTATTCATTCAAATACATTTAAAATATTGTTTTAAAAATTAAAAAAACATATTTTCAACTCTATTAGGCCAAAAATCAGATAGAGCATTACCTTTTTATTAAATTTTTTTTTTATTATTTCAGCCAGTAAAACGAGTTTCGGCCGCAGTTTCCGGCCGAAACTTGTTTTACTGGTAACCTGCTGTCGGGATGGGATACCTTAGATTTCGTTCGATATACTCGTACTTGAAACATTGTTGAACTGACTAACTAGTAAAAGAAGAGCATAACAATTTTAAAATTGTTTTGAGGCATTGCTTAGTAGGTTTCAGCTCTTTTACTTTATAATAGTCAACAGATGGAAGAGTTGAGGAAACGTGGATGTTTGGGAAGAATGGTGAATATTACAAAATATGTAAAGTGGCCACTTAAACCAGCCAATGATACGTCATAAGCACTGTAAATGCCTAAACTTCCATGTTCCCTTCCCAAAAATGTTTACCCTTTCTGTTAGAACAAATTTCGATCTTAATAACTCCCGAGGGAGGAAATTCAGCCAGTCTGCAAACATTTGGACATATTCAAAACATTGTTGAATAATTCATTGCCACCGTGCCTTTATAAATCTGCAATGTCCATTACTTAAAAAAAACACAAATTAATCTCATTGACTGTGATTTGATCATTGACAGCTAAACGCATCGTTAGTTCAAAAGGGGAAAATTAGAGAATGTTCATTGTACATACAGAGTAGTGATTACTTCGTGGTCCATTAAAACAGAGTTAGCCGTTTGTAAGTACAAAGTGGACTGAACCTATTATAGAGCAGTCTATGTCGGTCCATTTATCTTTGTTTGCTAATTCCCTGTGTGGGAATTCAGAACGTACTGATTAATTTGATACCTCTTCTCTCTTTTGATAGAATTCTAGTTTTAATCCTCAATGCATTTTACCTAAACGATAACAAATGACACATTACTTAAAATAACTAAAAAATATCTCAGTCAGAACAATCCCTTTGAGATTGTGTTTGAAAGTAAGTTTGAAAATCATATAAAATGTCTCCCTTGGCACGGAATACCTCAGTGAGTGAACATTCTCTTTTATGTTAAATTAATAATCCATAAATTTTACATGAAAAAATAAATATAAAAAAGTGCAAAATCAACAGAAAGATAATACTGATGTTTTTTTGTAGATATTTCTTGATAAAACTGCATAGTTAATAATTTTGAAAAAATTACAAATTAAGTTATCAATGAAACTTCTTGGTTTAGTTTTACTTTTTTATTATTTTGACCAACGAGCGCTTTTGCCTAAGTAGGCATCTTCAAGACTGGTGAATTGCTTACAATTAAATTTCACGGTGTGTTATTTTCCCACCTTTTAAATAATAAATGCTTAATCCCAATTTTGGTCCAAAAACCCCCAAAAATTAACTGTTTAGCAAACTAGTTGTAAATATTTATGTTTTCTGTTCTCTGTTAAAATACTTATTTGATCTTCTTTTCTCAAAAATATGTTAAAATTAGTATAAAAGCTGTAAATGTTGTAAACGATTCACCAGTCTTGAAGATGTTTCCTTAAGCGAAAGCGCTCGTTGGTCAAAATAATTAAAAAGTAAAACTAAACCAAGAAGTTTCATTGATAACTTTATTTATAATATTTTCAAAATCATTAACTGAAAGATATCTTATACCCATTTCTATTTTCGTTCAAATTACATTCATGAACTCTCTTTGTGAGTAATTTTTTTGATAGATTAGAACATATTTATAATAATCCATACAAAGTCAAATCAAAGCACACCCAATAATTTTCTGAGACATCTATTTTCATAATTGATAATTTCGCTGTTTTGAACCTTAGTGAGGAGCCACGATTTGCTTCCATTGATAAGAAAATGCACTATCCGGACGGTATATAAAGGCCAGTTAATTTTCACAAAGTAAATATTATATAATCTCCAGACAGCCTTTTTATACTGTTGAATGTGTTGCATGCTATTATAAGCCACACTTCTAGATATTTTTGAAAGCTGCCATTTTCCGTAATATATACTCCCAGGTATTTAAAACTCCCGACTCTTTCGATGA
This sequence comes from Micrasema longulum, assembly GCF_059751315.1. Classification (NCBI taxonomy): domain Eukaryota; kingdom Metazoa; phylum Arthropoda; class Insecta; order Trichoptera; family Brachycentridae; genus Micrasema; species Micrasema longulum. Next base: position 6,628 of record NW_028279283.1, read on the forward strand.
CAGTCTGGAAATTATGTGAATCAAAGCACGAAGTGTTACACAGTTCATGAGTTTTTGTAATGTTGATTTTTAAACCCATGCATGCGTAGTACCTATTCAATTTATCTACAGTGACTTTAGACCCTTGACTCTATCCTCAATTATAACTGCATCATAATTATACTCTAGGTTGTAGAGTTTTCGGGAGTAAGAGATAAATATTCGGCAATCTAGTGAAATCGACTTCTTTAAGATAATAGATATTTCAGAAGAATCTAGGGTGTGAGGTGGTTCAATTTTGTAAGGAATGAAGTGTTAAGAAAACTCCAGTTATCATAAAGCGGAAGCAATTTGAAAAGCTTGGTATTATTCTGTAAATGCCTCTTGAGAGCTTAAACTACGCTTGCCTTCTGTACAAGGTATCAGGTTTTCGGCTTCCTAGATGTCCGCTTCTGACTGTTTGTCAGCAGTTTGCCAAAACTATGGGATGCGAGCCTGACTTGAAAAAAGAGGAAGAGAAATACCTGGAGGCTTTGTGAACTCCATATGCTCCAGCTTGGGAGCAAATATGAAATGATGATGATGACATAATATCAAGTAAAACGTGTATTACAAACTCTTTTAGACCAAATTAAATTGGAATGAAACAAAATTAATAATTATGAACATAAAAGTTGAGGGTAATTTTTGCGAATACGGCTCGTTTTAATACAAGTATATTGAAAAGAGCTGTATTTGCTAATAACACACTCAATTATGACATGTACAGCAATTTGCACTCACATTGTATAATGCATTATGTTGAAGCACGCTGGAGTATGCGTCACCTATTTGGAGTCCACAATACGAGAAATACAAAAACAGCGTAGAGACTATACAAAATAAACTTTTAAAAAGACTCCAATACAAATATGGTTACGCTCCGATTATGGCCATGCTTCAGCATAGGCGAAATTTATCAGATTTGATATTTCTATATAACATCATTAACAACGAAATTGACTGTCCTGATTTACTTTCCTTAATAAATGTATATGTACCGTTACGCCGTACAAGGCATACGCTCCTGTTTCAAATAACGAAATAAAAAACAAATGCTGCCAAGAATTTACCAATGAACCGAAAATTTTTTTACTATACTGAAAATGAGCAACGATTTTTTTTTTTTAATATTTTTTTTATACGCCTCCACTCTAAGCAACGATTAGATGTCAATATATTTCACGACTCGGTATGGCAGTACAAAAAAAAATTTAAAGGTAGTTATGTAAAGATTATTCATATTCCAATTTATATACATATTTTTTTATATTCTCATATCCAACTTATTTATTTTAGATGAACTTCATTATTGATGTTCTAAAATAATCATCCTAAATTTTTACATATTATATAGGTACATACATAAATGTAATCATTATATGTGTGTATGTATGTGGGTGCTTATTCTAATTCTTATTCTTAGAGGTAGAGGTCAGTGCTTTTCAAACTCCCAACGTCACTGCGGCCTGTAAATATCTATAGTGACAGATTCCTGTGAATAATGATTACTTACATATATATATATATATATATATTTATGTTATATGTTATACATAGATATATTGTTTTTTATTACTTTTAATTTTATTTATTTTTTACATATTTTTAAATTTGGATTTTAGGCCGGAGCGTTTTATTAAGTTCTTATTAAGTTTTTTTCTTCGTTTCCTCATTAAGGTCAATAAGTCCACTTATATTCACTGCACACTCTCGCATGCACACAATACTCACACACCCATACACATATACACACACCATCACACACCCTAAATATATATATTCAGCCTAACTTACATGTACAACAATAATAAAACGGATACACTAAATAAGAGTACGCATTGTTTTTTATTTATGTTATTTTATTGCGACCATTATTACTATAATTTATTGATATACAGTAAAAAAAAAATATTACTACTACGAGACTTTATTAATAATCAAGTAAAATTATATTCGATTGTATAAATTGCATCTATCTTAAATTTAATTTTATTAAAATTAATATTTTATAAATTCTAATAAACTGCTTTTATAACATATAATGAAAACTAAATGCTCTTCTGTGTACAATTTTTAATTTTTCTTTTGTGACTATTGGTGTTCACATAAAATTGGTGAAAGATGTTAGTGTTATTATTTTTTATTTAATACATTGTATTTATATTGTGATATCTTTTACTGTTTGTGAACTAAAAATAAATAAATAAATAAAAATAAATAAGAATAAATCAATAAATAAATTTCATATCACTATCTGAAACAACATCAAGCCCAATGTGTTACCATTTTGATTTAAAATACAATTTATTTTTTCCGAGCAGTCTCATCTGCAATGGTCTCTTTCCATGCACGAAATCTAATTTTATAGAATTCAGAGTACTGAATATTATTCAACAGTATATATTGAGAACGGTCGTGGTTACACACATAAATAGAGACATTTACCCGAGCGTCAACCACAACTATACTACAAGATACTCTAATAGGGATCTGATACTAAGTGAAGGGGTCAACACTGTTCTGGCATCGAGACAACACTATTACGTAGGCAAAAAGATCCATAATCTTTTGCCAGAATCGTGGAAAGACGGGAATGTTGTCAAGTTACCTCTATTAGACGTCTGCCTGTTTATCGCGACATCCTATGTCAAGCCTTGGCTGCAATGCACTTTAGCGGTAAAAGCGCCCTACCAGGACTTGTCTGGTATGGCATCTCGCGTTAACTTTCAACTCCAATAACTTCTTTAAAGCGGCGGATAGTCAGGTTCCATCTCCTTTTCATGAAAATTCGCTAGGATGGTTCGAATCTTCAAATAACCGGTATTTTCTTCGAGCCTCCACAGTCAAGGTTTGTGGTTCAGATCCTATCCAAAACAGTGCCTTTGTCATCAGGAAAAGTGAATTTTACTGTTTCCACAAGAGGACCCCTAGCCAAAATTTATTTGGGTTGCTATTCACTTAGAAATAATTTTGCAAACATTCTTGTACATTATTAATCCACCAAATTTTTCTTTTTCCACAAGAGAACCCCTGGCCAAATTTATTTGGGTTGCTATTCACATAGAAATTATTTTTCTAAACATTATGTACATTATTAATCCACTGAATTAATTTCAATCAAACTGTTTCTCGAATATAACCTCTGGCCAAATTCACAATTTAAGAAAACCTGTACCTTAAAATAATAATAAATAACCTGGGTGAGATTGCTTATGGAAAGCTAAGTATGGCTACATAAGACGTGTGTTAGGCCAATCATGATATATGAGATAGAAACAAAAGCTGACTTACCTGAGACAACTAGTCTGCTAAGAACTTCGGAAACAAAAACTTTAAGGACAATAACTAGGAGAACTCTTTGAGACTTAATCCACAATGAAGACATGAGACGTCAATGTAGCACCGAACATGTTTTGCGATGGAGTAGAGCAAGATTGCAAAGACCATGTTGACAGAATGAATAAGTCTGGAATCCCTTACATTGCAGCTAAGGAAATTCCACCTTTCTTTTTGACCATCTTAAAGACGGAGAGACAGTTAGATCTCAAAGTCCTAAAAGAAGCAGCTTTATGACATTACTGATCAACAGATCTAAACGAAGAGGTAAAAAAAGAAGAAGATCATTACAAGACCAATTTTGATATTCACTTAACTTTCCTCAAAATAATTAAGCTGATGAATAGTATTGGAGATATTGATAATATAATATAAATAAATTATCAATACCTCCATAATAATAAAAATAACTAAAAGATCTGACATGTCGTTTTTAGTTGCATTTACCGAACAACAAACGTGAAGGTGTTTTACATAAAAAAAGCTTTAAAAATATTATTTTTTTATAAATAATCAAATATTTTTTCAATATGGCCCACTTTTTTATTTAAAAATTAACCAATTGTGTAACGTTCAACCACTTAGATCCTCCTTTTCATAACTCTCCCTCCCTCACATTCATCACTTAAAAACCTAATTTGAGTGCATGTTCGGACTTGGTGATGTTTGCATTCTCTTTAACTCTGCATTTAATTAAAGTTTTTTTCGTAAATACTAGTATACAGAGTATTTGCATGTTGGTGTAGTGAGTGTCTTGACAAAGAGACAGGTACATCTCGAAACCGGTAGATGTATGTTTATAATTATGTTTTGTGATTTATGAAAATTAATAAATTCCATTTCTGTTTATAAAACATACATAACAAACTAGGGTTGTTTGACTTATTTCATCTTCTGTACATTCAATTAATAATTTATATGAATATATAAGGTCGAACCTTATCATAGGGTGTATAGATGTAAATTGGTTACGCATACATGATGAAGTATCGTTGAAGGGATGAATGTATAAGTAGTTCTGTCAGACTCAGGTCAAATCTCATCAAAAAATATTTTCAGCTTATCTGAACTTTACCCTCTAAGGATTTTTACCCATCAGATGAAGAACATGAATTTTCAAATTGAAACACAAAAACAACAGAATACGAAGTTAAAAAATAACTTCCTTCACACTTTATGAAAACCAAATAGTGCAAAAGAAAATTATTGCGCAGTCTTAATTGTCAACTTTTGTGTGTATTACAAACCCGCATTTAAACTCGTTTCCCACCAAAAAATCTTAAGACTAATTAAGGATAATAATTTTCTGGAAAATATGTGGTTCCATGTAAAAAATTGTGTATTGGCTACAGATGCATTTCATTATTCTAGCAACACCACCAAAAATCCTATTCCCAAGCGTCTATGAGTGGTCTCTGAGGCCCGTGAACATGAGTTTTAGTATAAGTGCCATAGCACGTAGGGAGAGAACGAATGGCAAATGTTCAGCCCTACAAAACGGGACTTCTTTAGCTAAGGGTAGGTGCTGTAGGTAATCCTGACAGAAAATTCCACCAAAAGAAGATACGGAAACCACTTCGGTCAACAATTTATTTATTAAATAAACGGGCTGAGCCAATAACAAAATTTATATGACGAATCATTTTACTAGAAACTGAACAAAAAGAACATAAAACCATGTAGCAAGGACAAACAAGAGTAATAAAACAGTTATATCCAATATATCTTTTCCATATGCCAAAATATAAAACGTGCAGAAGAGCGATTGTTTCGACTTTACATTTGGTATGTATGTTCCAGAGTATTGAAACGTCATAATATTGTAAAATTGTTAAAAGTGAGACAATTCAGTGAAAAATTGAAAGTACAATTGCCTTCCAAGAGTATCTTAGGTATGGATAGTTAAGTAGAATGATTTTGAGTGTTCAGCGTTTAAGAGAAACAAAAATAATTTAATATCCTTAAAAAATATTGCATATTTTGCATTTCAAATTATGTAGAATTTAAAAAAAATTCACAGGGAATCATATTTACCAAAAAAAGGATTTTTAAAAAAGTTCAAGATAGTTCAGAATTGAATATACAATATTCAAGAACACGATGAGCAGACAAAACATCGAGCCGAGCCATACTTACCCTTCTTCATCCCACACTAAAACACACAAGAAATCTACGAAAAGCGGGAAGATCTAACCCAAAGAATTCCAAGTTAAGTGACTAATTGAATAATCTACTATATTTATAAATAATTCTCTAGGGTGTCACTATAGAGAGCTTTCTTTCAAGTGGTCGTCAACGTCAGGAGGGCCTGACATAAAATGTGAAGAAGAAAAAAAACAAAAAATTAATGCAGACTAAGTGATTTCTATTTTTCATTATAAAAATAATTCAATTATGTTTTATCGCTATTTTTATTGGAGAGCAACTCAGGAGCGATTTGCAATTATGTGCTTTTACAATATAAACTTTTTATTTATGTAAGCTTACACGACTTATCGAACTGTCAAATTTAAAAATTGAGGGTATGATAAATGAAAGAATGACGGTGTTAGTTGATAAATTTTACTAACTGGGATTGTTGATGATTCGCAAGTGCAAGTACAAAAGCAATTGGATCCAGGCTAAGGGACGAAGTACGCCAAAGCACAATCTCCAAACCTAGTGTTTAGGCTGCACCAAAGGTCGACAAGTTTTCCTCTGCCTTAATTAAACGCTGATCTAAGGATAGATATTCTTTGACATTAGGTTACTATTAATTATGATAATACGAGTAGGTTACTCGTAGTTTATAAAATAAAAGCTCTTCTAGAACACCAAAGTTCATATTGAAAACATAACATATTACAGCAGACACGAAGAATATTTTATAGCAGGGAATATTAAAGTCTACGCATTCACAAGGCTTATTTCTATATTTTTATACTCCTTCGAATCTTTCTTTGTTGTTGCGGGTGAGATTCATCTGATTGAATTGATTTACCTACATACGGGGCAACGCCTAGAAAAACAGAATCTCAAAACTCATTGTAGAAGGGTTGAAGCTGTACAATGAGTTACATTAAGGAATATAGGAAATAAAAAAAATATTTTAAAAAAAAATTAATTTGAAAAATGTGTAATTGAGAAATTTTGATAAAAAAATTGTGATCTTATTAAAAGTTTATATTAGTTCTTAAGATGTAATGAACTAACTAAATAAAACATAAATAAATAAATAAACTACCATGTTCAAGGACCCGAGTTCCGATTGCTGGCAGGGTGAAAGTAAAATATTAGTTTAAAGGGTGGATTTACACAGTAATATTATTTATAGACTGGCACTTAAAGCATGAGACTGATCACCTTAACTTTCATGTTGAAAATTGATGAAATTGGGCTTCAATTAGAGAACTAATGCAGTGTCTTAGTCGTCATTAGTTTGGATAGGGAAATAATTATGTCAACAATGTTTGAGTATGTCCAAATGCTTGCAAACTGGCTGGATTTCCTCCTAGGGAGTTTTTTATTTTTTAATTTATTTAAACAGAGAGGGAAAACATTTTTGAGAAGGGACTCATCAAATTATGCCAAACAACTTCAAGCTCGCATTATCATCATAATATTTCTATCAGAACCAACTGGTGCATAAATCACTGAATGATACTACTATTACAGCGTATCTGAATATTTTTTGTTTCATCATGGGAAAGGTAATTAGTCTTATAATTGAGAATTTTGAGCAAATTACAAAAAACTGATACAATTCTTAACTTCAATTTTTTTTTAAACTTATTTTTTTAATTATAATCAGTAAATATTTTAAACGCAAACAGTGATGAAATAAGTATGATTATGTCAAAAGGCAGCAGTAAAATAACAAATTTTCCTTTATACATTTCAACTTTGCAATACTCAAGTAGAAGTTGCCATGTTTGCAACAAACCCGAAAATTTAAAAGTCAGGTTCTTACAAATAAAGCATTTTTTCAAACTGACATTGTAATAATTATCGTAAAAAAATTGTATTCTGAATAAGTTTCAATAATAATTTCACTTTTTCAAGATTTTGGATTTTTCCAGGTTTACAAGTACTACCCGCAATTCAGGTTTTAGTACAGTACAGGTTTAGTACAGGAATAATGAAATATTGCAGTAAAAGCGCTCCCTCTACATACCCAAAAACTATTTTTACAACTAAGGGGTCATCCTATCAGTTTTTCTCATACTAAACAACTCTTTATATTAAAAATAATAAAAAAAATGTTTTTCAATTTAAGAAAACCATGATTTCATATTAATTTCAATCTATTTATTCCCCATGAGCAAAAGTACAATTACATTATCAAGTAAAAACTGTTTAATTCAGTTAAAAAATCAATTTTCAATTTTCAAATGTATCGGGGTTTACAAAATTTGTGTTTATTTTATTCCAAATTTTGAAATGAGCACTAAAAATATAACAGAATTTTAATGGTTATACGTCATTCAAAAGAAACCTTTTGTGCTTCATAATGTATTGAATTTGCTTTTACATATAAAATAATATTTTGTTTTATTACAAGCCTTCAAGATAGAATGTTAAGTATACAAAAGTGAGCATTTTCGACACCTCCTTCTTTTCGCGTTCATTTTGCGGAGTGTACGGTGTAGACGACATGAATTATTTATTAATTTGTAGTCATTTTTTTTGCTAAAAAGATGGACTATTAATATGTGGACACATAATAATATGACAAAGAAAGTACATTCCTTTACACACCCGAAACCATTTTAAAGTCTGTGGGTCGTCCTTTCGGTTTCATTCATACAGAAAAGCAATATTTTTTTGAAAATAAACGAGATACTATTTCTAAACATTCAATTCCATTTTAAGCAATTTTTATTGAATTAAACTCTACTACTTTCACTGCTCCGCCCACTAAAAATTTGGCCAACAATATAGGGGCCTTTGTCGGATATTGTGATTTTTTTCACTACCATATTGCAATCACGAATGGTAGCAAAAACTGCGTTTATTTTTATCACAAAAGTCTTTCTTCATTAAAGTTTTTTTTTTTAATTTGATAATTTTTATGTCACCAAAAGATAAACTCCGCAATCATGCATGTAGCACTGCTCATTTGACGGTTAATAACTACGTAAATTTAATCGAGTCACGAGGAAAAAAATGTATGTGGGTAGGTACTACGTTGGATAATTTCAGCAACAAGGGTTAGCAGCAAAACTTCCCTTTGATGGGAAAGAGCGGCACAAAATATTAATCCAGTTCATATACAGAGACATTGAACTCCCTGAACAATGCAAACAATTTAATTTAACAACCTTTCTGCACGTACTCTTGCATACGAGAATTTCGCAAGTGTCCGTCAATAAATTATGAGGTACCCCTGAGAATCTCCCATTTAATATATTTATTAAAAAGCAGAACCACCTTTGACACACATATTGCCCCTCTAGCTTACCAGGAATTAATCATGGTAGGCGAACGCGCCAAACAGTTCACGACGGGGTAATATCATCTCTATCATTTTTCGTTTTTCAGGATCTTTACCTGAGAGCAGCCATCAAATCAAAAACAGTCGGCTTCATGTAGAACGAGCCATCTTAGGAACGTATAATAACAATTAATTATAACAATTGTTTGACTTTCATCAAAGTTTCATTTTCGCTACGGCGAATAAGTTTAGGGGTGTCCAATAAGCCGAAATTAATAATTTCCCCCTGAATTAATCGGTCCACTGAACTTAGATGTTTAACACTGGGTTAAGTTTCTACGTTCTAGTCAGTTTGACCCATTTCGTATCCTTATTAGCATACGACATTTCCTCTAATGATCGTTTCTCCACTAAACCGTTAACTTGAAATTATTTTAAGGAGAAATTCTAATATCTTAAATCATCAAGATTCCCAACATTATTCATTAGAAATTTTTATAAATTAAAATAGTTCTCTAATGTTTTAAATTTTAAAAAAATCATCTTGTTAATTAATTTATTTTTTATTTTATTGTTTATTTTCATAATTCTTCATGCTCATAAGGCTTTTACATACATTTAAGTTATATAAAACATGAGTATATAAACATTTTTTTTTTTAATACAATATATAGCAATAAAAGATAGAACAGTGTTTGGAAGTAAACTGGTATAAAAAAAGAAGATGAATATATAAACAACATAAATTTAGAAAAACACAAAATGAAGAAATAAAATATAGGAACATTGTTACGTAGTATAGTTGGTATAAAATATGAGTGTATAAACCACATAAATTTAAAAAAATTGAATATAAGGAAATAAGTTATATTTAGTTGGTCATTAAAACTGTAATTTTTCAAAAAAGAGTCTAACTTTTGTGCTTTTTTTAATAACTTGAAGTTATGCAATTTCAAATAAACTTAAGAATAAAAAAAATAATATTCGCAATAAAGGAAAAACCAAAAATTATAATACAGTCATACTAATTACAATAGAAAGCAGTTTATATCAAAATGTATTTATTGACTTAGGGTTTATTTTATAGAACTCATGTTTTTAAAAATCAAACATTGATAGTCTATAATTTCGTTTATTTTATATTATTAATCTTTAAAGCATTAACTTTGCGGCAAACATTTTACTAAATTTAATAAAATATTTTTTAAATAAAACCACTTTTTGACTTTTCGATGTCAACCGGATTTTAGACTTACCCGTTTCTTCGTCAGAACACCAATTAAACCAACATGTAACGAAATTCTTTTTTAATTTTTTTCTCACACAACATAAAATATTTTCAAAACCTAATCAGTGCATGTAAGGGTTGTCTATTAAAATGCATGGCATATTGGTTTCATATTTTTGTGCAACAACTATGGTGAAGGTGTGTAGTGGGTTTTTCATGTTGGTTTAATTGGTATCCGGACGAAAAGATAGGTACAATAGACACAGAGAGGTCGGTCAGTGGTTATATACAAAAATTTTATGACATTTAGTTTATTTTATTTTAGCATACATTTATGTTTATAAACATTCTTTATACTTTTTAAAACAAATCCCTAAGTCAAAGAATACAATTACATATTGTTATATTATCAAAGCACTCCAAATTACAGAAAAAAAATACTAGCATAATAATTCATTAAAACATAAAACGGAAGGAGCTAATAATTAATATTGGAAATAAAAGGAGGAAGCTTGCATATGTATTTATTAGATTAAGAAAAATATTAACAATCGTTAAATTTAAATCAATTTACTATATGACAGTACGGAATAATCCGATGGGGTGGGGCTTTTAAAACAAATATTGTATAGGTCGAAAAAATACAAAAATTGATCGTCAAACTTATTTTTAAAAAACCGTCTAATTTTTCCACTGAACAATTGCTTAAGAAATTTGTGGTTTTAAATATAAAATTGTTAATTAAAAATAATAGTTTTCTTGATTTAAATTAATTATTTACAATTCTTGATGAGATTTTATTCCAAAAGTGGGTAAAATTAAATTATATTGGAAATACTAGCAATAAAACAAAACAAGTGTTACAAAAAAAATATCTTATATTTTTGTTTTATAATAAAAAAATCTTTGGACCAAACAGTAATTAATAGTAAAGATCGGGTCAACAAATTTGAAAAAAATGGATGAATGAACTATTATGTGATTGTCCTGGTTCGTATATAGAACAACGCAGGAGAGCAATTAAATATAGACTCAAATAACATTAAGCTTCACATAGATTAAATAACGATATATCGAACTATGCATCACATTTAAATTAGTTAAATTATAATTTTAAAGACATAAAAAATTTACATGTAGGACATAAGGGTCCGAAGTTAGATAGATTTGAAATTTTAGAAATCAATATGATAAAAATAAAAGCGAGAGAATTTAAATAAATCAGCCGCTAAAATTCAAAAACTAACCCTTAAGTTACATTAGTTGGACCCTGTACATTCTAATAAAACAATAAATATTTTCATAGAATAGAATCCTCTCTTACAGTATATCGCCAACACATGTTTCAATAGTTTGTCTCACTCTGTTTAATTGAAATATTACGTATTGTATTTCCTTGAACTTATTTTTAATGTACCTTTACTTAAGATAATATTTATTTTAAATAAAATATCCCAACACTTAAATGCTTACCAGTCTGAAGATTCCCATTAGATAGTGCAAGCGCTAATTGGTCGAAAAAATAAGTGGAAGTGTTCCAAGTATTTTTAATTAGTAACTTTATTATTACATCATTAAAAGTAGTGTCTCTACATCTCAAAACGTAAGTTTACGACCTATATCAACAACTGATAACATTCTTATTTCAAAATGAATTACAACTACAGTTAAACATTATATACTTACAACGAAATATTTTAATTAATGAAATAAACAAAGGAAATAAAAATTGTAATCAAGCATACAACATATTCATGAAAGGACTCAATAAATATATTAACATTTGTTTTTGGTGTTCATTTAAAATACTTTGTATTTTATTTATTAAATTCGTATTTTTAAACAAAAATATTCATTTTTAAAAATAAAATAAACTCCTTATTTTAAGACGTCACACCCCATTATATACAAAAATGTTTTTTTTCTCTTACGTAATGGGAAACGTTTATGTTAATATATGTTTTCAATTTATTTAAAATTTGTATTTAGTTGTAATATTAAATACTTATATTTCTTTATATATAAACTTAAATAATTACCACAGTAATGATCTGAATGTTTATTACTTCATTAATGATTTTCTCAATGCGCGTCAACAAACGTTACTTTTTTTATTTTTTATACTAGATATTTCTGAAAAACAAATGTAAATTCATAAATTCTTTATCACTTAATACGGTACCCGGTAGTTATTAAAGTACATCGAGATTAAGACAGAGACTGCCAAATTAGTACAGCTTTGTCTCTGTCGTACGAGTCTAGTTTTTGTAACATGGTTGAATGACAAAGACGACGGTCTACAAAGCAGACGTTAGCCGATTGAGCCGGGCGCAGCAGTCTCTTTCTTAAGCCCGATGTACTTTATTCAATCCCGGATACTGTAACCACCTGACCTCACACTCATTATTGATTTTACCCATTATTATATTATGTAATTAATATACACGCTGAATATGAATGTTCAATTATTACTTAAGTACCTAAAATTGAATATACGAACCTTCAGTATGCCTTATCATCATATTCCCATTTTCAAGCAATAAAAAATAAAATGAACTGAATTGGTCGGCCTTGTGATGTAGTGGTTATTGCGTTTGCCTACCACGCAAGAGATCTCGGGTTCAATATCCGACGTAATTGACATGGAATAATTATTTAAAAGTTATGTTTTTACAGTAAAATATTTCATAGTCCCCTGGACTGACACTGAAGCGTGAGACTTTTCACCTTGCCTTCATGTAACAAGAATGATCAAGATACTCTGAGATAAGTGTCAAAATGCAGTGCCCTATGCACCATTAGATGCGAATACGGAATGATGATGGTGATTATGATATTGGAATACCAAAATGTATAATAGCACAGAATAGCGTTGTTCTGTGATTGATCGAACGTTCGTCTGTAAATGAAAAATACATTGTATATTAGTACAGAGAATCTCTGTGTTGAAATACGTTTTGCTTCGGAGCATTTAAGCAATATAATATATATATATATATGAACGAGTATAGATTGCAACAACAACTCTCCGGTTTTCACCATTAAAGTTATGGTAATAAACAATATTTTGAGTTTAGACAAATGTTTATAAACAGAGTTTGGATTTCATCTCCTGGGGAGTTATTGAGATTAACATATTACAACAAAAATAGGAAACATTTTAGAAAAAAAACCATGTCCTACATTAATTAAGGTTTTAGTGTTTTAACTTCAAAAAAATCTACAGTTGGAAGAATTGAAAAAACATGGATAATTCTCTGACAAAAAGTACCTGGTCAACGTACCTGAAATTGGACATGTCAAATACTTAGGACTAACAATAGACAGACAATTGACATGGACAATTCATATCAACAATTTAATTAGCAAAGTGGTGACATTATCGAGACTTTTTTTTAAAATCAAAAACTTTGTTCCAAAAACGGAAAAAAATCTAATGTATGAAGCCTATATAAAAACTAAAATATGTTATACGCAACTACTATGGGGAACAGGATATCGAAATGACATAAACAGACTACAAAGACAACAAAATAAAATATTAAAGTTAGTATATGACTTTTCCTATCTTACTGCAACTAGAGAACTTTTTGAATAAACTAAGGAATTAAATATAATTGAACTCTTTCAACTAGAATCATAAAAATTTATCCATAAATTAGCCACTAATGTAATTGGAGACGAAAAACTAAAACTTGTAAAAAATTGTAGTCAAGCTTCATCCTTAGGGAACCTCTGGTGAGGATGTTAAATTTGTCGCCCTTAAACTAATAGCCCGATGCTTTACGCATCTGGGCTTGGAGGGAGATATAAAGCAAAATGTAAACTCTCGCCTTCCAGACAGTGGCCAAGTTCTTTATGGACCTGGGCACGGAGGGGGAGATTTAGTAAAATGTAAACTCTTGCCTGCCACACAGCAGCCAGGTTCTTTATAGACCTGGGCTTGGGGGCGAGATTTTCATAGGTCACAGTGACGTCAAGAGCTTGAAAAGCACTGACCCTTACCTCTAAGAATCAGAAAGATGGCAGAAAGGCGGATGTAACATAGTGCATAAAATGGCCACTTTAATCAGCAATTGACAGGATACAAGCCCAGTAAATCGTTAGACTTCCATATTATTCAGAATCGGGTTGTGGCCCCGTGGTTAGTGTCACGGACTCACGGATCAAATAACCCAGGTTTGAACACATTCAACTCCATCTGGATTCCCAAAATTGTGAGTGACTTACAAATTAGAATGTTTGAAATTTGAAAATAGTCCTCAAAATTGAAATATTTAAGTCAATTGTAAGAACGGTAAAATTACAATTTGTTTTTATGAAAACAATTTTCAGTCTTTGAAATTATCTCTATCACTGCTGTAATACGTTTATCTTAATAACTTCCTAGGGGGCGAAATCCAGTTCTTGTCTACAAAAAATTAAACAAGCTCAAAATGTTGTTCAACAGAATAAAAGTCATTTATCCTAAAAGCAATTTTATAATTTAAGTGTTACGAAGTGAATACCAATCAAATTATAACATTATTTAGAGCTGAACTATATACTTGTATAATTAAAGGCATTTGCGTATATTAATACAAGAACCGCACTTTCATTAAAATGAATAGCCTTTGACGTCAATCGCAAAATACTGAAATTAATTACTTTTTCAGTATTGTATAAAACTTATCGCTTTTTAACAATCAAATCGATATTTTATCATTGTAAAATTTAATTCGTTTTACTAACTATAAAAAATAAACTTTTTTAGCCAATTTATTGAAAAAAAAAATTATTCATGCAAATATTGTAAAATATCATACTTCTGTCTACATCTGATGGTGCATAGGGTACTGCATTGGTAAATAAAATTATACGTATATTAATCATCTTTTACATGAAGATACGGTCATCAACTTCACGCTCCAGGTGCCGGTCTAAGAACATGAAATATTGCAGTATAGAACCACCTTTATGAACAGTATATCATATCGACTTTTCTAGGAGTTGAACCTGGGACCTCAAAGCGAGGCGGATCTCCACTCAATTTCATTATTCAGGATTTCTACCGGTGAATAGCCGTCGAGTTGTCCGAACACTTGTCCAAAATTCTGGTTCTATTTCACACACAGGACTGTGTTTTTAATCCATCCGGACAAAAAAACAGACACATGTATGAAAAACACATTATTGAAAACCAAAATTAACCTGTTCAGGCCGGGTGTTCATTAAAATATACACGAATTGGAAGATTTTTTCGCACTCGTATTCTTTGAAATTGAAATGCGGATAATTTGTTTTTTAATTACTCGAATCCCTGCCCGAGTTAAAAAAAAAATTGTGTGAGTTGGTAATTAGCATTACACAATCAAGTTCATTTTTTAACTTCAACAAATGGCTTCTGATTGGTTTGTCTGTTTTGTAGATAATTCTTGTCATCCTTATAAATAATATGTGAGGCAAATTTTGAACTCATTTCAAAAAATTGTAAAAAATGTATTGAACAAACATATTTAAAGTAGTATAATTTTAATAAACAGTTTATGACAACCGTTTATTAAAAAAAAGTTGAAAAAATAATTCCACTAAGACACAGAATAAAAAATATTCTCTGTAATTCATTCACGTATCAAAACATAAATATTTAATGTCCATTTAAAAATCGAACCCTGAAATCTTGTATTCCAAAGCACAAGTTTAATAGAGTCATTATTTCATCGCAGTTGTATCTGAGAGAGCTCATACAACCTCTTTCACAACACGAACTATCTCTTCGTTTTAGTAACGAGATAACCCTTTTAATACCCTGTCATCGCTCTAATTTTCTTGCCTCCTCTTTCACAGTAGAAGCCGCTTGATTGTTGAATAATCTACCCACTAATGTTAGAGACGCCCTTTCTTTATTTACATTTAAGTCAAGATTAAAATGTCACCATCTAAATATTTAAATTGTTCCTTTATTCCTCGTCTTTCCTTCCTATCCCTTCTCCTCTCTTCATAGTAAAGTGTTAATTTTTTTTTATAAGTATTTTTTTTTTGCCAATCTTCGTTTTTAATTTTTGCATAAAATTGTAAGCATCAATATGTCCATGTATTTATAATTTTTTCAAACTGATCGGTTTGGGTAGGTAGGAAGAAATTGCCTTATGCCCGCCTTTATATGTATATATATATATTGTATATGTATATAAAGTGTCAAATAAAATAAATTATATTTTTATTAGGGGGCTAAATCTTGTTATCTGCAAAAAAGGATTAACTTGAAATATTATTTGAACGTTTTTTTTTACTTTGATTCTGTTACCGTAAGCGCTAGGATTCAATAAGGATATTTGATAACAATATAATATCAAGTTTATTGGTACTTAATATAACTTCTCTCGCTATCTCTTTGCTACTTCCTGGCGATTTACGATCTCCGGCTACTCTGGTCATCTCAGATCGTGAACTCCGATAGGGGCTGATTAATGGGTAGCCAAGTTGTTTTCCACTAAGGTGGTTCATTTGTTTTAGGCTACGGCTCCTTAAGCATCCACTAATCTCGTTTCTTATGGATCTATTTGCGGAATAAATCTAAAGGAAACGGGAAAGAATGATCGTTACAGTTTTTGCCGAGAACTTTGGCCATCATAGAGTTATTTGGAAATGAGAGAGATTAAAAGGAATTGCCAGCGCTTTAACACCTAATTATATCGAAGAATCGGTAACACTTGGTAATAATTACAAGGCAACTAAACCAATTTACGTCCTTCATGGTGAAATAAATATGATTCTTGACTGACACACAGAAGGTTCCGGGTTCGAGTACCGTTGAATACAGAAATTAAATGTGATATTTCTTAAGCTTGGGGGCTCTGTACGGTATTTCGTCTCTTAAATTGGCCATCCTGGCCTGTTGCCGTGCAAATCAAACATAATCATCATATTTTTGTCCGCCTTGTAGTCTAACGATCGACGCGTTTTCTTACAATGCAGGAAGTCTCAGTTTCAATTCACGACATTGTTAACTGGCATTATTTAAAAAAGTTAATAATACAATATTTTAATGTCCCAGGAATGGCACCTGAAGCAAAATACTAATGATCTTACCGTCATAGAAAAAAAAATTCTTATGAGACCTTTCAATGTCTTGCAGTAGTTTAATTATTTTGTTTGCCGACAAAACTATTATTGTTTTATATGGATATTCATGAAATGATGTTTTTGAAAGACCACAGCAGGAATGAAAATGGTCTCAATGTAGTTAGGCCTCAATTTCCTTTTACTTAATTTATCCTCAGTGGAGCCACTCAACCGGATACATCCTGAACGTACTCTTTATGCATGTGGTCTCAACCTAATTTCTGGACAGGATGCAGTGTAAAACACCTGCTCTCCCTTAAAAATAATATATGAAATTAAATATCTAAGAATAATAATTGACTTCCATCTTTGATGGGAATTCCACGTTATTTTGACCACCAAAAAACTAAAGAAATCAAAACACGTGTTGTTCATTACAGACCGATTTAATCAGTACAAATAATAAAAGATTTACCGAAGCTGATAATTTTTATGACAATGTTTATAAATTTGAATAAAAAATTATCGAAATATTGAGAGAAGAAGATGTTTAATTAATTTTATTATTATACAGTTTTTATTTCTTATCTTGTACGTTTGTTATATTTAACATAATTTAAATTATTGTTAACATATTACAACAGAGATAAAGAACATTTAAGAGAAGGTAATATTGATTGATATTGATGTTGATATTGATGTTATTTTTTTTTTTCCTTTTTATTTTTTTTTGCACCACAACAGACCAGGAGGCCCAATTACAGTGGTGAATTATATCACTGAACACCCAGACTTGAGAAAAATCACATTTTTTAATTTTTGTGTTCTCACCGGGAATCGAACCCGGAACCTTCCGAGCGTGAGAGTAATATAGAATTCTAGGCATCTACAGGGCTAATAACCTGTCAATGGCTGGTCTAAGTGGCCACTTTACAAACTGTGTAACATTCACCATTTTGCCTATATTTGAAAATCTATGCCACGAACTAGCCACTTAAATCAGCCATTGACAGGTCATAAGCCCTGTAGATGCCTAGACTTCTATATTACCTTCTCTTAAATGTTCTTCATATCTGTTGTAATATGTTAATATAAACAGCTCCCCCGGGAGTTGAATCCACTCCTTGTCTACAAAAATTTGGAAAAACTCAAAATATTATTGTTACATTATTGTATTAAGTGCATGAGTATCCTACACTAATACACAAATAAATTGACATAATATTATGTCTCTTTCGATATTATCTAATTTTTTTTTAAATATTTTTATTTCGTAATTTACATTTATGTTTGTTTTAATTGTATTACTTTTATCTATTGTTTTGATTGTTTTATCATCATAAAAAGAAATCACGTATGTGACAAAAAAAGTCCTGCTTAAACACAGAAAGTTTCCACCTCATCGGGATCTGAAACAATGATTCCTTGAACATTGCAAAAACTGTCAAATACATTAATATTCAATATGTAGACTTAGGAAAAATCCAACTATCAATATTATTCCTAAAGCTGTCTTGCATTTTGATAAACTCGACATTGTTCATGCAGGGTATTGATCACCATTAAGAGCCACAAATAAATAAATAAACTTTATTTCTTTAAATCGTAGATACTCTTAAACTTTGGCAATATCGAAATAAACACATAAGATACATTCATAGTAGGTTCACGAAACTATTACATTTCCAAGTAAACTTGAAGCATCGGTGAATTTGAACCCCTGACCTTAGTTTGCCAGACAAAAAAGGAAGTATTTTATTTCTCGAGCACGTCAGGGGTTTCAAGTTGTAGTGCTTCAATATTATTACACATCGGATTATGTGTACAATCCATTGTTTCTTGAAGGCGTTTTGTTTTCCTAAGCGTAAACTGCGATCATGTAATCTAATACAAGAGTGTCTTGCATTTTGATGGTAGCACTATTGTGTTCAAATATTAAACAGAAACTTAAGTTTCCCATCATAAGCAGTTTTGGTAAAAGGATTAGCACTACAATATTTACATTTTTAATGTTTGTTTCCCGTTAAGTGAGTTTTTATAATATCTGTACACTTATTTTTTTTTAAATATTCCTTATAAAATGTTATATTACAAATAGTATATAAACTAATATTTACACTAATATTTTTCAGTAAATTAATTTAAGCTTCTTTCATTCTTAATTCTTTCAAGTATTAAGAATGAAAGAAGATTATTCATACATTTTTAAACCTTAATACTTGTACGTAGTGCAATTTTGGTATACCCATTTATTTTAATGCAGCCTTATTCCATCCTTGCTTCTAGGAATATACTTCAAAGTATAACAATGTTATTACAAAGTATTGGGCCTTCGATTGTTTATAAAAATAAATATTAAAACAAGCGTATTATATTGTTTAATAAAATAATTTATTTATTGGTATCCAATAAATTTTTTTTTGCGTTTTTTCTATTATCAAAGCTTTATTTTGAAGTACTTCTGATTTATTTTAATTTTCGTCATTAGTTAAAAATGATACTGTAGAGTAGTAATCTATATGTGGAAAAATTTAGTTTTATACATAAGCTCTGCAGTATTTCTATTTTATTTATTCCTCATTTAAAAAAATAACATCATCAAAGTTTGCATTTTAAGTCGATTTAGAGTACAATATCTGTACCTCAGAGGCAGACGGATGCAAATCCAAACATCAAATGTTCAACAAAAGCCTAAAAAATCTACTTTCTCTAAGTGATTTCTAATCATATGTCGTATTTATTTGTATTTTTAGTATCTTAATACATAGATTTTTTCATAATAAAACATTTATTTCTTCAAAATCAATGGACATGATCATAAACTGAATATGAAAATCGAAATGTCATTTCATCAAATTCTGGATTTGCATCCGTCTGCCTCTTAGGTACAAATATTATTCCCAAATTCTTCATTTCATCCATTTCCTAGTCACCATCTTATTTACATTTAGGCTTGGTTTTTTCATCCCATTTTTAAAATAGCGAACTTTTTAAATTCCGTAGTATTCCGTAGTAAACGATGTGTTTATTTTTCCGACAGCAAAAGAAAAATTAAAAGAACTTACCATGCGAATGTTGATGGATGCAGAAATAGAAACAGGAAACCTGGTAACACAAAAATACTTAAAAAGAGACATGTCAAAAGTTGAAATAATCGTCGTACGTGCATGAAAAGATCTATTAATGTAGAGGAAGTGGAGTCTAAATGAAGACGGTGGTGTGGCCTTTAATTATCTCTGCCTACTTCCAAGGAGAGAAGGCGTGATGGTTTGCTTTGTTTATTTTAATGTTTTTCAATTTATATGTTTTATTCTTTAAAATAACTATTTCGTCTCACAAATGTGCTATAATATTCTTACTTTAAGTAAAATCATAGTAGAGTAACAAAAGTACTCTAAATGTTTATATATGTTCGGTTTTAAATTAACATTTTAAGACTTTGATAAAATATCTAGAAAAAAATTAAATATCTAGAATACGAGTATATCTCAAAATATATATTTCTCAAAATGATTGGTGTTTAATAGCTTGGAAAAAAATTCTTATATGTTAAAATGCATATGTGTATAAATTTAATTAAAGAAATGAACGATTAATTGGGGTTTAAGGCAAAACCACCACTGTGAATGATAACTATTTATGGGAAGATCAGTAAAACCATTGGCCAAATGCCTATTTATTTAAGTTTAGCGTGCACATTCAACTAAAAATAAAACGTCTTTTATCTACTTACTGCACCGCGGACAAGTTGCACATTGAACTAAAAAAAATAGTCTTGTTGCTGCTGGTTAAGTTGGTCTTTCCAAAATCTGTTATCATGCACAGTGGAAATTTTGCATTTAACCCCTCAATCATATTTAAAGTATAAGAGATTAAAAATAAAGAAATAATATTTTTTAATTGACATGAATTAATTAAGGTGTAGGAGGGTAAACAAATGATGGTCTTTCAGTCGACGGAAGACAACACATAATATCTTTCGTTGAATGAAGATGCTCACTGTTAACGTTAAGTAAGGAACATCTATCAGTTGAGATTTGATCCAACCATGATGGCCTCACTTAGTCATCTAAGAGCATTATGTATGAGAGAAACTTAAGGAACTTCGCGTCTTATGAAAACTCCATAATATATCATGCTGGGAGACAACGTCCCCAGTTTTCTTTCCATTGAAATAAATTATTTCCTTATTTTAATATTTCTCAAAATATTTATTTTTCTTTTGAAAAATTATAATTGATCAAATGAGGATTTAATGCCGACAAAAATACGTTTATTGTTGTTATATTATCGCGTAAAGCTTCATTCTTACAATAAGAAAGATAAATACTTTTTTAATATTTGTAGACAAGCTGGATTTCCTCACTAGGGAGTTATTTTATTTATTTATTTATTTATTTATTCACACTTATTATCAAAATACAATTCCATATTCACTTATTTAGATCTATATTTGTTGCAATATGGAAATAAAATATATTTGAGAAGCGAATATTTATGTCTAGGCATTTGCAGGGGGCTTATGACTTATCATTGGCTGGCTGAAGTGGTTTAAACATAGGCAAAATGGTAAATTTTACACATTGTGTAAAGAAGCCACATAAATCAGCCAAAGACAGATCATATAAGACATCCATATTCTCTTCTCAAATTTCATTTTCTCTGTTGCAATAAATTTTCACATATACTCCTTTGTACAAATATAATTTACCAACCATTACACACATTACCTAATAGAACAAAACAAATATCGGTTACCATATTATAGTGTACCCGTGAGAGTTTCCCATTTTTTAATCCACGAGTTAACAAACGAGTAAATAATCTGGAATTTAAACCATTCTAAACCGTATCTGGATTCAAGGCTGGTTAGTTACATTTCTTTCCTTTCCTCATTCAGAAAGCAACGATGCCATAACACATGTTGAGCCGATGTAGAATGTTTGCATTGTGATGTTGAAATTCAGAGGCAAAGACCCACTAGAGTTTTTTCATCCACCGACCAGATCAGTCAGGGATAGCATGAAACAAAACCTACCTTCGACAAAACGGACTCTCTCAAAACATGTTTCAAATAAAAATAAGCCTTTTTCATTTACGTTTATTTAATAATAAAGGCGAAAATTGCACAATTATTTAAACCTTCTCAGAAGATATAAAATAATTTATTAAACTTAAATGCAAATAGTAATTATAAAATGGTATATTATCATAAAAAAAATTAATACAAAAAACAAATACATCAGTAACAGATTTCATATGATATCTAATGTAAAAGGGGCAAACTTTCAATAATTTTAACGTAATAACATCATTAAATATACATTTATTTGCAAATAATTACAATAAGATGTGTCATTTGATTTCAAAATAATAATTCGTAATATTTTTTTTTCTTTTGTATTAAGGTTACTGTTTATTTTATGTTTGAAAATATATTTTAACTAACTGTGGTGCTGTTTGTTAATACCTGTAATAATCATTATTTTTAATGATAAATGCATATGATAAATGGCAGCTGTTGGTTATCCAAATGAAGTTTGTTTGCGAAAGCATGAAATTTTTAAAAAAATTAACAACGATATAAAATGTGAAATAAATTAAATAATTTGTTGCAGAAATATCCTAAATCATAATTTTGCAGCTAGCTTAAAGTTAACAAGTCTTCTGTGGAATACATCAATATTGGATTAATACATATATTCTAATCATAAGAGGAATGAATTTTTCTTTTTTAAATCATCCACATTTTTCTTTTGGCAGCAGATTATTTGACGTAAATCACGATTCAAAATTAATGACGCCTACGGCAACATATGACTTCCGTTCTTTTATATCTTTGGCAAACCAAAAATTATCAAATGCTCATCAGTTTCAACCAGAATCACATTAATTGAAATTTTAAATGTTGCACTGTTTATATATCAGAAATAGCATTATAGATTGCCTCACTTCCGCGTTGCATCAGAACATATAAAAAATACAATTGAGGTAAATAAGAAAATATTACGAATAAGCGTTTGATATTTCGCATAGACCTACGCTCTGAAAAATACTGGTAGCGTATGGGGTGCCTATAAAACTAGTCGAACTTATCAAAGCCCTTCACTCGTGTAGCGAATCCCGAATCAGAATCAACGATATTGTCACAGATTGGTTTGAGTTCACCACCGGAGTTTGTCAAGGTTGCGTCCTTGCACCGTTTTTTTTTGTAAATCCTCAAAGGTTTTATCTTTAGGAAGTCATTTCCACTAGATCGAGAAATATCTATCTCCTTCTCCCGAAAACTCTGCGACCTAGAGTATGTCAATGATGCGGTTATAATTGACAATTCAGTCGGGGGTCTTCAGGCCACTGTAGATAACCTTAATAGGTACTCCGCATGCATGAGTTTAAAAATCAATATTGCAAAAACCCGTGTGCTGTGTAACATTTTATGCTATGATGCCCAAAATTCCCTGTCAAACCAGGTCATCGAAAGGGTCAAGAGTTTCAAATACCTGGGAGTATATGTTGCGAAAAATATCAGCTTTCAAAAAGAACTTCGTTCGAGATCGGTTAGGAATAGCAGGTGCCATATTCAACAGTATGAAAGCTATCTGGAGATTGGATATTTACTCAGTTAAAACCAAATGCCGACTATACAATACCTGCATAACACCTGTTCTCCTCTACGGATGCGAATTGTGGCACCTCACTAGGACTCAACGTAGCAAAATTCTGAGTTTTGAGAAAAGGTGTCTCAGAATAATATTGGGTGTGCGGTGGTTTAACTTTGTATGGAATAAAGTAATCAGAAAACGGACGCAGCAATCTCCGGTGATAACTGTCATTAAGCGAAGGCAATACGGTTGGCTTGGCCATGTGCTGCGAATGCCTCCTGAGAGCGCTTGCCTACTTTACAAAGCATCAGGTTCTCGACGTCCTGGACGTCCACTGCTGACTGTTTGTCGGCAGTTCGTGTCAGAACTACGGGACGCGAACCCGACTCGGGAGGATACACAGGAGCTGACAGCCGATAAATATGCTTGGAAGATATTTGTGGACGCCATATGCTCCAACTAGGGAACACGGAATGATAATGATAAAATAAAAACGATCTTGTTTTGAACATAAATGGAATAAGCGACATGTCACAATGATGATTTTTATAAATTGATCATATAAAAACCATGTGAAGAGAACCACTTACTTCAATTAATTTCTCACATCACATATACATATTAATATATGTGTTTTAAGAAGCACCTACTTAAGTTTATTCGTCACATCACATAAACATTAAATATACGTGTGTGAAGGGCACATTTACAAGGTTCATGCATATAATATAGGTTGCGAACCTCGATTTTAAAAGCCAAACGCGCCATTTGACTACATACAGTATAAATTCTGCACCATATGGACAAATAAAAGAGTTTTCGAATTTTATTTTGACATTAACGTCTCAAAACCAAGGTGAAAAATTTCAACTTTTGATACAAAGAAAATATTATATCATAATGAAAACACGGGAACATCAATTTGACATTTCTGTCACATTTGTATTTTGATGCATTGCTTTGAAAATATATTTTCCTTTAAAGAACATATAAATCTTCACGTTTCAATGCATTTTTCTTGATTTAGAACTGCAGGCGCTAGTACTTTCATAGTTTTGTTTTATTTTTCAAGATAAACTGCCAATTTACGATTTATTTGTTCATTTCTATATATTTTATCATAACTCCGCTATTTTAAAAGTTATTTTTCAATCCTCAACAAAGGGTTTTTGTAGCATGTAGACATTTTTTCCTTCTTTAAGAAGCAATACATAAGAGAGCTTTACCTATTATTATTCAAAAATATTTTTGCAAGGTTTTTTAAAAATATTTGTAGACTTATAAATTTGGACAAACTCAAAAAATTGACAACAATGTTTTGAGTTTGTCCAATTTTTTGTAGACAAGGACTGGATTCAACTTCCTGGGGAGCTGTTGATATTAACATATTACAACAGAGATGAAGAACATTTAAGAAAAGGTAATATAGAAGTCTAGGCATCTACAGGGCTTATGACCTGTCAATGGCTGGTTTAAGTTGCCACTTTACACACTGTGTAACATTCACCATTGTGCCCATATTTGAACATCTATATTACTTCAATTCTTTCATCTGTTGATGTTTGTGAAGTTAAAGAGCTGAAACCTTTATTTATGCGGGTGAGATTAATCTAATTGAATTATTTCACCTACATACTGCCTATATTTGAACATCTATATTAAATATAGGTTTCAGCTCTTTAACTTCACAAACATCAACAGATGAAAGAATTGAAGGAATATAGATGTTCAAATATAGGCAGAATGGTGAATGTTATACAGTGTGTAAAGTGGCCACTTAAACCAGTCATTAACAGGTCATAAGCCCTGTAGATGCCTAGACTTCTATATTACCTTTTTTTAAATGTTTTTTATCTCTGTTGTAATATGTTGGTCAAAAAACTGTTTATAAATCCACCTGGTGCATGAAGAAGTATAGAAATTGAAAAAACAAATTATTCTTGCGTTGCCAAGAATGTAGGTAAAATAATTTAATTACACGAATCTCACTTGCAAAAATAAAGGTTTCAGCTCTTTAACTTCACAAAAATCAACAGATGAAATAATTGAAGGGATACAGGTGTTCAAATATGGTCAGAATTGTAAATGTTACACAGTGTGTAAAGTGGCCACTTAAACCATCCAATGACAGATCATAAGCCCTGTAGACGACTCTACTACTATATTACCTTCTTTAAAATGTTCTGCATCTCTTTTTATATTATTATTCATTTGAGTTCAATTTAAATGATATTTATATACATTAATACTAAAAAATGTTTTTTTATTTTTATTATTTTACTCATGCTACCCGCACTTGACGACGCAAAGGGCTGCAAACTGCATTGACACACACAACGCAATGAACATTTATCATCTGTTATAAAAAGGTAAAATGATCCGCCTAACGCTTCTGATGCCGGTCCAACAACATGAAACATTGCTGTGTAGTTTTAGTGTTAGGTTTTTAAAAAATAAAAAACCTCGACCATTCATGTTGTTTTTTCATCACTCATCTTTAAGTTATTTAATAATATGAGCATGAATATGTTTTTAATATGAAAATAAACCTCAAAATTCAAGAAAAATAATTCAAAATAAAAATTCTTGGAAACGTTCTTGCAATACAAGGTAAGAATCCCAAAGCTTTTAGCTCAGAACTTTGTGAGCGTTTTCCTTGGATGACTTTAGTTTTAATAATAAATTTAGCACTCTTGTGCCCTTGAAACGCTTTTGTGACTTACATTATCACATAAAAGCTTTTAGGCGCCGCATTTTTTAACAAGTTTTTACATAATTTAATCAAAAGAAACAATTGAAATATACTTGTATATTTGAAGTTGCAATAACTAAAAAAAATACTTGAAAAAAACTTGTATTTGACGTTTTGATTTAAAATGAATCGATGCATAAAGCGAAACCGTAAAAGTTTTTTGTTGCATAAATTAAAGGATTTTTTTCTGGGATGTGAATATGTACAAGTTTGTGAATAAAACATTATTTTTTATTGAATTTATTACAATTTCCAAATTTTTTCACCTTGTTCTTAATATTACCTTTTACATTTAAAACCAAGTCAACTTTTGTTTCAAAACTTTTTTAAGAATATTGATAATTGCATTTTGATCGAGTTAATCCATTAAAATAGAATGAATGTATTCACGTATTGTTTACAAATAACAGTGTTAAAATTATACACTCATACAATTTAAACACCCATAACATCATTACACAAACAACAGTTGGAGACCTTGGAGTTATCCTTGACTTATCAATAAGATTTAACTGTCACCTTGAAAACGTGATTCAAAATTACAAGGTTTTATCTTAAGAATAACGAAATCATTCAAAATTTCACTAATTCCCATCACTCTGTATAAATCGTTTTGCCGAAGTATTATGGAGTTTTCCTTCATTATTTGGTCTCTGAATTATAAAATTCGTTTGGATAGAATTGAAGCTTTCTAAAGAAAATTGCTTCAGACTCTTACATTTCGAGATGGTTTGAGTGACACCTTACGTACAATGCTTAGTAAAACTATTTCCATTAATTTAGCTTATCCAACCGGCGTAAATTATCAGATATACTTTACATGCATAAAATATAACATTCATCCGTAGACGCACCAAACTTAACTATAAAAATGATTTTTTCTGCACCAAGTAGAAAAATGCAACATCATCAACTATTTTTTTGCCACTAATGGTGACCACTCACCCCAATTAAGAGTTTCAACGAACGTTTAATTATTTATTCCAAATAGATGGAGGGTTGGACATGTTTGAGAAATCTAGACAGTTATTAAAAAATAAATTGTTAACGGTCATTATGGGTCAATTTGTGTCTGTTGGCAACTTAACTTTATTGTTATACTATATATAAATACTCTGTCTTCTGTATTGGGAAATTGTGGGCTTTGTGCTAGTTTTCCCGATCATGCAAAAAAAAACACATAAATTAGCAATGTATAAAAATCGCAACGTGCAAGATCGGGGTAGTAAAGAGGGTGTGGGATTGGTTCAAACTTCAGGTTTGTAGAGCCTTTTAAGTTGTACGCGAGGTGTGTGGACGAGCGTTATCATGTTGCAAGATTATCAATAAATTTTGACAATTTTTATGGCGCCGTTTTCGTGAGTTATCACGTCATGGGCGCCAGGCTGCCTCTAACACTCCTTAGATATTTCAATTGGGTTTGCGATACGCTTTTGAATGATTCGACGGTCATTTTGAATCCGAATCAGGTTGCGGTCCTGTGGTTAGTGTCTTGGACTCATGGACCAAAGGTCCGTGGTTCGAATCTCTATCTACCACAACTTGATTCCATTTTCTAATAGTGAGTTATTTGCAACTCGTTAAAAATGGCCCTCAAAATTAAATATTTGAGTAAGAGCGCAAATATTAAAAAAAAAAAAAACCATCGACAAGTTTGTGATGTTTATCACCTGAGGCAGAAATCGGACGTCCCAAAACAGCCCCACTGCATCTGCAGTACTTTGCACCTCTATTATCGATCACTTCACCACTGTCGTTGGTTTTAAAACCACAGTTCACCACCCAAAAAAGTCGAAAACTCTCCAAAATACAATTTTAAAGTTCCATTGATTTTTAGAATGATCGTTTTTATAATATTACATATTTATTTCACAATTTTGTATTAAACATTTTTAGACATCTTTAATACATAATATGCCATATTATATATATATTTAAAAAAATGATGTCTACGTCGGAACATGTGTTTACTATATTAAGTTTGAATAAATAGTGTCTAATATGTTTTCTTATATTTTAATTTTGATTATTTGTATAATTTTTACCTTCTTCAAACTTGTTTTGCAAACAATGTATTATAATTCTACGCTTTAATTTTAATAAACGCCGATTTTCGGCACTGAATTGAACTGAATCCTGGTTTTTCCGGTCTTTCAACCACGAAATTTTACTAGCAATTAATTTAAAGTAGACCTATCAACAGTCTCAATTAACCGCACTACGATGAATTTCAGTTAGAGTTACCTTTTCAGTAGCTTGAAATACGATAAAAGCACGCTGTTTAATTCATGTTGACATAGCACTAAAAAACGTCTCCATTCTTCCGCTTCTAAAAATACACAGGATGAACGCAACTTTTTCAAACCTGCGCATGTATATAGAAGAGGAATGTTACTTCCACATGCTACTTGGTGTACTTTAAAGGTCATTTACAAGCATGTGTGCATTTGTTTTCAGTCTTCCCTCATATATACTAGTATACCTGCATAATTTTGTTTTTTTGTTAACCTTTTAGTATTTCACTTTCAACCGAATGTGTTCATTTTATATTCATTTTTAATTTAAACGGTCACTGGACGATAGACAAATTAATATCTCAAATAAGCTATAAAGAATAATATTATTAATTTACAGTTTCCAATTGTCACGAAATTTTTGTTTTTATATTTTTAAAAATAAAATAAAATAACAACCTTTATACTTTAAGGTTAAAAAAATGTTTGAGTATGTCCAAATGTTTGCAGACAAGCTGGATTTCCTCCCTAGGGAGTTATTCAGATCTAAATTTGTTGCAAAAGAGAGGAAATATATTTTTGAGAACGGACAAAAAAGGAGAAGACAATAAAATTTGGTAGGATATCCAAAATAAAATACATTTTTGAGAAGATAATATGGAAGTTTAGGGCTTTATAGGGCTAATGAATTTTCATTGGCTGGTTTAAGTGGCCATTAACAAACTGTGTAACATTCACCGTTCTGCCCATGTTTAAACATCCTGGATTCTCTTCTCTAAAATGTTTTCCCTTTCTTTTGCAACTTATTCATATCTGAATATCTCCCTGGGTAGGAAATCCAGCCTGTCTGCAAACATTTAGACTTACTCAAAACATAGTTGAATCAACTAACTAGTAAAAAACTTAAGTAAAGGAATTGGAAAATTGTTTTCAGGCGTTGCCTAGTAGGTGAATTGGTTCAGCCGGATGAATCTCACCTGCATGATAAAGGTTTCAGCTCTTTTACTTGACAAAAGTCAACAGATGGAATAGTTGAGGAAATGTGAATATTTTAACAAAAGCAGAATGGTGAATGTTATACAGTATGTAAAGTGGCCACTGAAACCAGCCAATGACAGGTCAAAAAAAATGCTTAGACTACCATATTCTCTTCTCAAAAATGTTTTCCCTCTCTGTCGCAACAAATACAGATTTTGCAGTTTGTTTAAAAAAAAAAAGAATTATTTAAACCCTTTACTTATTCATTGATATAAGTATTGTCACTTTCAAAGTAATCACCTTAGACCTAATAAACTCATTTCGGTTTTTCTAATCCTCGAAATATTTGTCGAAGGCACTTTTTAATTTGTCATTTTCTTTTGGTTGAGAAACGTTGTTCTTTTATAGATATCTTCATCTGTGGGAACGGAAAAAAGATACAGAGAGCCAACTCCGGTGAATACGTTGACTGGCCATCTATGCGGTCTGTTTTTTTGGAAAATAGTTGCGAAGCTGCGTGATGTTAGCGAGCGTCTGTCATTTTCGCTCTTAAATAATCTTTGAAATTTGCCAATCACACAAAAACATGTCTTACTTGTTTTTCTGTCAAAAATCAACTACGTGTCCTAACCGGTCGAAAATATACATAATAATTTTGTATGCAAGAGGTCAACTACGGTAACTCCGAATATGATGAAATTGAAATTGGTTTATACCCATGTCGAAATGAAATTTTACGTCCAATATTTTTTTAATTTTTTTAATAACATTGTACATACATTTACTGTGGACAGAGGCATAGCTGTAGCAGGGGCAAACCGTGTTTAGAAGCGATTATGTGCAGCTTACCATTATATTCGAGTAAGCATAATTTTATTTGATTGTAAATTTGTTTACAGAAAAACTAATAAAAAATAACCATTTATTTTAAGTCATTTCCACCGTTTGTATTTTTATCCTAATATTAATATTAATAAAGCGCGCCCAGCGCCTGCGGTGAGCTGAAAAACTATCCGATTATTCCAGCTTATTTTTCATACAAATAAGTCTACTATGTTATCAATGTCTTAACCCAGTGCGGGTTTTTTCACCTACATTAAACTTGCAGATTACACAAATTATTTGAAGATTCTTGATTTGGAAAACAGTGTTTCAAACATTGTTTCTTAAGGACAATTTTTCTTTGGGATGGTACTTTTACACAAGACCATAATTACTTTCATGCGTCATATTGCAGGTCATATAGCGCTCCACGCGGCCGTTTTTAGCACCATTAATTACTAGAACAATTCAACCAGTCGACATTTTAATTGAATACCTAATATCGACTGAATTCATAATGATATTTTTTGATGAAAAATACACGAAAGTAATGGATAATATGTCTTTATAATATAGTTTATCACAAAGTTACACCGTTTGAGTTGATTTCATGGATAAGAGTTGTTGTATCATACAGAACCACAGAAAAATATCAATTTATATTATATATTACTTACATTATATTATGAACCTTCTATGTAGGTACACATAAATTATATTTTTTTATAGCTTACCTGTAAATAAAATCACCATTCGCCACTGAGTTGTAGTGACAATTAGGAACAATCCATGCATTCATAAATATAAATACACACATGTTTATTTATATTTACATATATATATATATATACATTCTCACATACACATTATATTTTATACATTCATATTAAGGTTATACATATCATAAATATATATTATATTATCTTTTATATTTAAATTACACTTGATATTTAAACTTACATATTTGGCCATTCACCAGTTATTCCACATTCTATAACAGTGATCCATTCCCGTTTTATGCATATACATTGTAAATAGAAAACATGGTCAAAAGCGTTAACTCTTTATTTACTCAGTAAGAAAGAGAATTCATTTGTTTTTTAATTTAACATCATATCAAATAGGAGGTTTAAGAAAATAAGAAAACATGCTGTACTCAAAAAGATCATAATTTTTAATTATATTGATGTTTTTTGTTGATATTTCTTGATAAAACTCCATGGCTAATGATTTCTTGTCTTGAAGATGCCTACTAAGGCAAAAGCGCTCGTTGATCAAAATAATAAAAAAGTTAAATTAAACCAAGAAGTTTTATTGATAACTTTATTTGTAATTTTATAAAAATGGTTTTAATTTTTATTACATTAGAAAAACAAAAAAAACTTATTTACTTTAAAGCGTCTCATTAAAAAATAAACGATGTTTAAAATATGTAAAATAACTAATTTGTCACTCCTGAAAATTTGGGTTTTTAGAAATACCGTAGTTTTCCTCTTGCATAAAGAATTATAAACATGTGTACTAATCTAAAATAAAAATAGGCGCTCACAATAACGTATTTAAATTATGATTTTAAATATGACGTGTATTTTTTATAAAATCTTTTATGTCATATGTAACTTTTGATTGAATGTTAAAGAATTCCTACAACTTCAGTTATTTGCTACCTTTTTATATAAAAACGTTTTTTCTCTGTGCATTCAGTATAAAGTCATACAAAATAACACGTTCCCTCACAAACGGGCGTACATTTTTAACGAATTGTATGCTTACTTACATTTTTAAAGCTTCAAGCTTCCTTCTGAGGCAGAAAAAAAGTTGTACGATAATTGAAGGTATATTTTATAAGGCTTTAGACGTCTGAGGCGAGGGTTAAAGGGACGATTTTCAAGAGCATGAAATGCAAAAATCTTTCTTTTCCCTTTTTTCCTCCCTTAAAAGGAACTTTTATTTAAGACCTTTGTGATTTCTACGAAATAATACTGATGCTTGCAAGCTTTTATAAAGTAAACAAAATTCAGCTATTATTTTCTTTTTCATCTCTTTGGGAATTCAGTATTGTACTAAATGGTTTTCGAGGAACTTTTTAAAAAGGCGTATTACAACAGAAATAGAAAACTCTTCAAAGGTGGGAATATGGAAGTTGAGTTATTTACTGGGCTAGACTGGTTTTGTAACTGGCTTGCATAATAAGTTTTTTTTGGTTATACATAAAATGATATATCACAGTACCTGGACTTGTATCAACATACGCAACAACAACATAAAAATTATCAACATACGCTGCGATTGATGTACCAATGCAGTACCTTATGCACCATTGGGTGTGGAATGGGAACGATGATGATAATGATACATTAAACGTGTGAATATTCTGTTATTTTTTTATCAAAAACAGTAGCATAAAACAAAACAAAGAACGTCATATCAATCTGTTTTTGCATACATACTTCGCTTTCTCTACATTTATTCATTTTCTAATGCACGCACGTCAATTATTCTGAATTTTGACATGTCCGTGTTCAAGTATTTATTTTATTTGTTCATGCCATATCTTTCTTAGTTTTTATCGTTTTCTGCATCCATCAATATTCGCATCGAAAAATCCATTTAGCCATTTTTTTGCTGTTCATTTGCTCAAAATGTCCAAATCACAACATTCCTTTCTTTATTTTGTCGACAATGCTAGTCGCAACCTAAAATTACGCAGAGTTAATGACATTTTTTTTGCACCTATCATTCATCGTTTTATTACACATTCGCATGAGAGATTGCATTTTGATAGCATTAATTTTACAGCAATTTTACATGCCCTTTTCACCCTGTTTCCGGCAGTTACCCTCTTTTCAATATATTTCAGTCTTTTTATTATAAAACAAAGGCGCTTGCCATAGAATTAAGAATAGTCTAGAAAGAGCGCAGAATCATATTTGAATACATCGGACTGTGTCCAATAATTCTCCTGCTATAGCTTACTTTCGCTGCGCACATTCGTGATGTCGCCGCGTAATGTTGCTTGATGGGAAAAAAATCATAACACAAATGTAAGGTAAAAAAAAAGCAATCTGTTAATTTCTCTAAAAATTTTTTGTGCACACGGAAATATTGATTGACACAACAGAGTAGATAAGTAAAGGGTCATTTAATAAGAATAATTGTAAGTAAGAGTAATTAATGAACTTTAAACTTAAAATATAAAACGAATGTTATTTTACAAAAAACGGATATTTTTATACCATGTTAAATAATATTTGATGTTTTGAAGATAATGTCGATCAAATGTCCACCACAGAGTTGTTTAATCCTTGATCCAATTTTTATTAATTTTCTCATTAGATGAGCAAAGTAGGGTTAAAGAAATTACTACCTTAGCAACACTAACGAAATTTCTATTTTGTTTTTTCGACAATCTGATAGATGGAAAAATAATTAAATTTTTAGGTAATGCATTTGTTACATTCACATTCATTTGCTAATTACACGTGAAATGTGATTGCATCCTGTTTCTTTAGGATTCTAGCAGTATTTCTACACTTTAAAATGACACAACACGGCATAGTTGACTTTAAATCAGGAGTAGCGTTCTGAGCGACGTCTACAAAGAAACTAATGGGTCAAAACGTAAACCTACTTATTTATGAGTAGTTGAGTCGCCTTCTGTTTGATGTTCGTATGCGGTTTCTGGACTATTCCTAATTCTATGGTGCAAGCCTTCCGTACGCATTAAGATGCTTATAAGATCACATACTTGGCAAAGATTGCAAATGATAGCAGGTCAAGTTTCAACCGTATAAAGGCTTTCATTCCATAAAAAAACCCACAAATACCCAATTGATCCCAGACAATTAAAAAGTTTGTCTTCTCGTGGACTATAACAAAAACCTCTATTCAAGAAATCCCAGAAAAGGGGGACTCTAATGAAATAAATAAATATAACACAATGTTTGTGAGGCTGGAAGGTAAGATAAATACAAAAAAAAAATACAAGAGAATACTAAATGGATAATGCCTGTCGCTGCGTTCACCGTCTAGCTCCATCAAAAAAGAATAAGACCCCACTAAAAGATAAGTCGCCTAGTAGTAGACAAGTTCAATAAACGAATAACTAATGTTTTGTTCTTAACAATAAACATGAACGTCTATTAAAAGAAATAAAATGAAAGATTTGCATCAAGAAATTATTTGAATAACCTCTCTAGAATCAATAAAACGTCTAAAGGATTATTAAAATATCGAAATTTATCAAATAAAATGTATGTATAAATGAATAACGTGCAAATAGATAATAAAACAAAACCAGAAATTAAGTTCTACTAAATTGTCTCCTCATGTAGGTGTTTCAAGAATTCAACTTTTCGTATAAATGTAATAAAAAGGAATTTATTCCTAGAATTAAATTATGCTTTATAATCCTGCAAATGACTTCTTCCACGTTTCCTGGATAATTATAAGTCAAAAGCATTGCCTTCGAAAACTTCTAAAATATAGAGTGGACACAGTCATCATGTGATTTTTTATGCAAATATTATTTCTTGTGGAATATTCGACCCCCTCTTAGACTGAACTTTTGACCGTCAAGTTTGAAAGTTTTAGCTTGGAATTTTGTCAACTGCGGAGCGATAATTGCCTCTTGGCATCACGCTGAATAAATTATATAGTGTTTAATATTTGAAATTTAAATACTAATGATTTAAATAATATAAATTTTAGGTGAAAGGTTGTGGTGAGGTCGGATGATTTTCGCTCAGAGACACCTCTCCTATATCGGACCGAAAGTGTTTTTTTTGAAAGAATGTATTAAGCTCTCAAGGACAAAATCTATTTTCAAAATAAAGTTTCAGGACAGGATCTTCCTTAGGGGGAGGGATTTGAGTGAGAAACTCCTTGATAGTTGATAAAATATTTGAGTTAGTCTTATAATTTTATTTTTTTTCATATATTTTAAATAATTTCATGTTTTTTTAATATTTGATTTGCCATGTGTTATTTTAATTGTGTTTTTATTAGACTCGTATGAATTAAATATGGTGATATTGACTGTTAAAATTTTATACATATATTCGTCCCAACTCAACACAGGACTTTAAATCCATGGAGTTGGAATTTGTGTCTCAATAAATGTTAAATTAGTATATTGTAAATAAAATAAATACGTTTTACAATCATGTCGACATTACACATCCCTGTTCGACTTCTTTAGGAATGTCAAGCCACGATGTAAATGACTCATGTACAGTATGTACATTTACGCTGTATTGTTCTGATGCAGCTACGCAATAGCCCGTATTAGGTTACCATTTACTCCATCCTCCGAAAAAAAAATTCACAATTTTTCTCTGTCAACTCTATCAAACGCTTTTTGCATATCGACAAATGCGCAGAAAAGCTTTTGGTGTATAGCCAAAATTTTCGCTGCCGTATTTTGCAGAACAAAGTAAGGAAACACAAAAAGTTACATAATTTAAAACATTTAAATTTGTAAGTGAAAATTCTTGATGGAAGTTTATTGTAATTTATAATAGAAATAAAAGACGAGTGATACTTTAATCCACAAATTAGGAATATCCTGTGACCGGTTTCATTGCTTTCGCGATATCTTCGAGACTGGTATCTTTATTAAGGAGTTCAATGTATTTATACAAAACAGATGTAAGGATAGAGAATATAAAATTCTATGAAAATAAAGATAAACATTCCTTTATTTAATTTACTTTCATTAAATTTTATTCTCTATCCTTACTTCTGTTTTGTATAAATACATTGAACTCCTTAATAAATATACCAGTCTCGAAGATGTCGCTAAAGCGATGAAACCGGTCACTGGATATTCCAAATTTGAGGATTTTATTCTCGTCTTTTATTCTATAATAAATAACATAATTTACTCAAGCCTGGGTGTTATGTGTTACATTTACCACTGCAATTGGGCCACCCGGTCTGTTGTGGGACAAAAAATTATGTTATAATCATTGTAATCAAATAAAATTTAAAAAAAACACAATTGTAAATCATCACAACACACCAAAGGCCTCTTAATTCTGTTAATTTCTTATTATTTTATAATTTTGGTTGAAATATCTACTAACAATAATTTCTTCATCTCTATTGAGATATCTGATATCAGCCAACGACATAACAAAAGCCCCATAAATTTCACAACTTTTATATTTCCTTCTCAAAAAGTTCATTTGTGATTAAATATCTTTTATCTTGATAGACGACTTTCATGGTTAAATTCGGTATTTGCCTAAAAAAATTAGAGGATAATCAAATTACTGTTTTTGTATTTTATAACAAACGATATATTCACATAATAATATATGAATATTTAAAAAACACATATGTTTATGCCTTTGCCTGGATATGTTTTTCAATAAAAAATAAAAAAGGTAACGGTATTTTCTGATGTAATGAATAAAAAGAAAATAAATAATCTTTATATTTGTATTAAAAAAACGACGCGTATTTTTTGTACCGTAAGATAATATTTTCAAAGGTTTGTTTTTTGATATCGCTCCCATATTGAATACCACGTATATAATTACCGATTTGATCAATGTTATTTATTACATCCCACGCCAGCCAATATCTTGGTATTTCCTTTTGAAAATTGATGAATCAATCTTGTATCATAAGCTCCGCGAGATTATTAATAACGCTTCACCTAATTACGAAGAATTTCCATCACTCAATTCCTCTTTGTTTTGCGCTGCTAATGTACAGCGTGTTAAGAAACGAAGGGTGATTGCACCAGTTAATAAACCTTACTATATTTCATTTCAAAAATAATCTAAGAATTTCGTTTTTTATTCATTATTTTAATTTCTTTAATTTACAATAAATACGAGTACATGACATTTTACATATTTTCTTGTTCCAACTTGCAACAAATTAAATAAAATTAGAACAGTTATTTTAACAATATTTTTTTAAATATTTTTTTAAAATTTATTCATATCTTATGTCTTACAAGCTATAAATAATTATAAAAATAATGTGACCTCACTGGGGTTACCCGTGCCAAGGACTCTTAACAATATATATGTATTTTGCATATTTTTACATTTGAGAATAAACAAAAAAGACTAACTTTATAAACAGAAATAATTGACAAAATGTTCAGACAGTTTTAAACACTACATATTTGTGTTTATAATTAATTTCTGTACATCTTTATTATTTATATTACAAAACGCACAATGAATGAACGAAAACGTTACATAAGCTATTTACTTGTGGAGCAGTTGATTCAATATTGGTTTGGGCAAATGAGACAATCCATTTTACTTCTACCTATATGTGATCTCTCAAGCACACTAACACTATATACATTTGACGGGTACATAAATATCAAGATCCGTGCATTATGTATGGCAGAGCATAAGCATAATCGAAAAAATCAAGAAAATATTTTTTCGTTGGTTTGGACATGTAGAACAAATAAACGGCAAAAGAACGGCTAAGAACATTTACCATGCAAAAAATTGTGGATTCAGATTCGGTGAAGACCAAAAAAGAGATGACATGACCAAATTTAACAAATACTTGAAGATGGACATGTCAAATGTCAGAATAATATTTCCCTCTGCTTGAGAAGATGTATGAAGAGGAAACGAGGTCTGTATTCAAATTCGTAGTAATATGGCGTTCTATTATATCTACCGTAGCAGGGAAATGGCGAAATAGTTTAAATTGTTTATATCTTCTTTTAATAGAATCACACCTTCCAGCAAGATGCGACTCACTAAGACCCTACTAACGGTTCGAACTCCGGTTCGGTTATTATTTATATATTTAATTTAAATAATAATAAAAAATAGTTTTTCTAGCTCACTTTCGCCAAGCAACGTATATTGTCTTTTTTCACGAAATTACGCCTTTTATATAACTTCAAGCTTTTGTTACTTTTAAAACAATTGTTAAGAGTAAAAAGTAAAATGTTATGGTGAAAAAATTCAAAATTGTTGGCAACAATTTAATTGATAAATAAATAAAATGATAAACTTTTTGAATATTTATTTTCATTATTTCACTGATTCTCCCATGTTTATGGCCCGTTGTTCTAATAAACATAATTTATCGACAAACTATCAATAGTAGAAAGTAGTAGACGTCTAGTAAGTCGATGCCTTCAGAGTAGGCAAATATGGTTAAGATTCTCAAAAGCATTCTTAGTACAAGTTCCTTAAAATATCTTAAGGAAGAAACATAAATTACAAGGGAATATATTTATCTAGGCATTAACAAGACTTGTGACTCGTTATTGATTAGTTTAAATCATCACTGAACACAGTGTGAAACATTTACTATTCCACATGTTTACATATCTCTACATTCCGTATCGCTGCAATGTTCTAAAGCTGTATTTGTCATTTGCAATTCTGATTGAATCTTGTAGTCCTTTTGGTAGTGTTTCAAATTTCGGATCAGAATACCCAAGATTCGAACTTTGCTCGGTTAATTACGATTTATAAATATGGCACGAAAATGTGTTTACTTAGGTTAATCATAAAAACGCAATTTGCGTGTTTTTCTTAAAATGATAAAATTTAAAGTCATATCCCTAAGTTCAAATATTACAACACGGATAGAGAACAATTAAGAGAAGAGAAAATGGAAGTCTACGCATTTACAGGGCTTATGACCTTTCATTGGCTGATTTAAGTGGCCACTTTACACACTGTGTAACATTCACCATATTTATTATTGATATTTCTTCAGTTCTTCCAATAGTTGAATTTAGTGAAGTTATAAAGCTAAAATCTTTATTGTTGTGAAGAGATTAATCTAATTGAATTATTCTACATACAAGGCATAATAATTTGTTAATATGCCTTTTATTATCCCAAGTCTTCATATATTAACTATTTAATCTACATCCGTTGATATTTTTTGAAGTTATTTGTAATATGTTTAACTCACTATCGTAAATAAATTTAGACATTCTAATTATTGAACATCGATGAAATTGGGATTTAAATCATCATTAAAAAGGGGTTTTACTTGGATACTTCTCAGCACAGTCTTGTAAATAAAAAATTGAACGAAATGATTATTTAATTATTCTTAACACCACGGTAAGACATTAATTATTATTTCATTAGTAATAATCACACACCAATAAAATATTATACGTTTTAACAACAATAGCAGAACTTTACTTAAACTAAAAACTCAGGCTAAGGCAGAATAGTTGATATCACTGAGTTTTCACACTGCTCATTTAAAACTAATCGTTATTCTGTTAAATGTATTGGCTTCCTTAAATATTTTGTTTTATGCTTTTACCATTTTTTTATTTTAAATCTTGAAAAAGCGTGCTTAAATAATAACAATGAACGTATATTTCATTTATTACTAGTATAATATATATTTCTTGACCATCAGTTTGAATTATGAAATAATTTTTTGCTTCATAAATGTTTTTCCCCATTTAAAAATATTTTTTTACTGCCTTATATGAAATTTAATTTTATGACTTCGCATTTTTTCTGAATGGGAGTCAGATTTTCATAATTTGTTAGTTTATTTAATTTACATAAACGCCCGAAGCGTTTTTACAAGTATGGTACTGAATGAATTATGTAAACTTAGAAATTAAATAAAGCATTTGGAACATTCAAATACATATTCCTACTATCAAGAAAAGGTTATATAGAAGTCTAGGCATCTACAGGGCTTATGACCTGTCAATGGCTGGTTTAAGTGGCCACTTTACACACTGTGTAACATTCACCATTCTGCCTATATTTGAACATCTATATTCCTTCAATTCTTTCATCTGTTGATGTTTGTGAAGTTAAACAGCTGAAACCTTTATTTATGCAGGTGAGATTCATCTAATTGAATTATTTCACCTACATACTAGGCAACGCCTGAAAATGTTATTTTTTAAATTTCCATACTTCTTCATGGACCAGGTAATTTATCAACAATATTTTTAGTTTGTCCAATTTTTTGTAGACAAGGACTGGATTCAACTCCCCAGGGAGCTAAGAAATATAGATGTTCAAATATAGGCAGAATGGTGAATGTTACACAGTATGTAAAGTGGTCATTTAAACCAGCCATTGACAGGTCATAAGCCCTGTAGATGCCTAGACTTCTATATTACCTTTTCTTAAATGTTCTTCATCTCTGTTGTAATATGTTAATATAAACAGCTCCCCAGGGAGTTGAATCCAGTCCTTGTCTACAAAAATTTGGACAAACTCAAAATATTGTTGACATATTCCTACATTTAACTAGTAAGAATATGAAGTTGACAGGATTTGTATAAATATTGTTAAATATTTCAATAATCAGGCGCATTAAGACAGGTGCCGTAGCGCAGTTGGTTAGAAGGTTTATTGTTAAACTGGCGTCATGGGTTTGATTCCCGTCTGTTACAAGAAAAAATTCAAGAAATATTTTTTCTCAATTGGTTTGGGTGTTGTGGTGTATTTTTCATAACTTTCTTCCATATTCCCTCAGACAAGTCTCTCAATAGAGGCTAAGCTGGTTAGTCCTTAAAAAAAACAATATACCCACTGAGAAAAACTTTTTTTTTAAGATACGTTGGTAAAAAAAATAAAAATTTTGCTACACTAATACACAGTTGTAATTGAGTAGAAAAGAAAATTATAAGCTTATTATTAAATGCTTAACATTTGTAAAAAAGAACTAAGCATAACTTTTACATATAAGAAAAATAAGTAGATTTTTTTTGGTATTGCGATCATGATAAGTTGGTTTTTATATTTATTTTTCCAAAATTC
Source organism: Micrasema longulum (assembly GCF_059751315.1). Classification (NCBI taxonomy): domain Eukaryota; kingdom Metazoa; phylum Arthropoda; class Insecta; order Trichoptera; family Brachycentridae; genus Micrasema; species Micrasema longulum. The sequence goes on from NW_028279283.1 coordinate 47,815, forward strand.
TGTTTTTTTCAAAAATAATAATTATCATACACAAATATCATTGAATTGTAAAATATTATTTGCTTATATGTAAGTACTTTGAATTATTTTAAAATCAAATTTAGACTTGCGCATTATTTTTTTAAAAAAATAATTCTTAATGATTTGTTTTGTTTTATGGTTAGTTTGTTAAACTGTATTATAAGTCATTTTACATAAATCCTTATCAACATATCTTCTTAACCTTCCCGAAATTTAAATTTATTAATCATTTTATTTCATAACCATGTTATCTTAGTATTTTCATGAAATGTAAGTTTCGAATCCATCATTACATCCAAATATTAAATTTCGCCTACCTCATTCAAGTAAAAACAACATCAAGCATTTTTTAATGTTTCGGGTGTATTTTTTTCGTACAAAACTTTTTAAAAACTGTGAGAAAGAAAATGTTGAAAAAAGTTAATACCAAAACTATTTTTGTATCCACCTCCAGGAAGATAAAAAATACAGTTGTTTAAGAAAAGAAAAGTAACGTTTTTTAACTTAATGAGTATTTGAGATAAAGTCCCAAAAATGAAAATCTAATACAGAAAACTTTTTCATCTGCCAGTCTTGAGGTACCAAATTCTTTTTTAGCAAGATAGACATTAAATATTGATTAAAAAAGTGGTTTAATACAACAACATTTTATTTCTCCCGGACTGGCGCCTTTTTTTTATGCAACTTCTAGTACATAATTTTATTTGTATATTGGCAGGCTTAATGCCAAATATCGTGTCTTATAATTCATTGATTGCAAATGTATAGTAACGATGATTTAAAAAATGGGTATATTGAAGCATGCAAATCAGGTTTTTTTTTTAAATTTCTAATTTATAAACTGAAATGTGGTCATTTTCTGGTGCAACCTCTCTACGTGTGAATGTATATATAATATACACCATACAGCTGAATATTACTTCATTCAAACTTGACTTGTCTTGAAAATCTTGCATTTCACTATAGAACTATTTCTAATTAATATTTGAAACCGAGTCACAGTCTATAAATTTTCTTTCACTTAAAGGCAATAAATTACTCAAGTCGGCTTAAGCGCAAAGTACCGTAACTCCTTGTGGATAAAGTCGTATCTCAGACAAGACACACGCCCATTTATATGGATCTGAAACCTGCACATGAAATTTACTTTTTTTTTTTTTCTAAATTGTCTGCTCTTGTTAAAGCAGTTGTGGTTACAGCGTCAGGTTTGACGAACGTTGGCAAGATCTTCTTTTATATCGTCCATATGCATATGTCTTCAATATTTGTTGAGGGTTTGGTTGGAGTTCCTACCCCAGTTAGAGATTGACAGAGAAGACACGTGGTTGCTGTTTAATGAGTGTTTATTACATGGCGAATAAGATACAGCACTTGGTTGTGTAGCACGAGCGTCGCGGCGATGATAGGTTGAAAAGACTGCACTTGAATTACATGCTGGAACTGTGTGATGTCGTCAAGCTGGTTTGACGTGAACTAAACTGACTGATGTTGGCTGCGTCCTGTGGTCTCTTTATAGACCATATACCTTTGTAGTTCATTTCTTCATAGTAGGGATGATATGAATGTACTGCAGGGCGACGATCTCGTCTTTATGTGCAATATTTCTGGAGTTGTAATATATATTGTATTGGGTTCGATAGAAAATGACATTGCATCGTCGGTCATTAGTCTACTTCAGGTGAACTAATTTAACACGTGTGTGTCATCGACTATGAACTATGGACCTTACATTTCCAAAGAGAGTCACCAGTTACTATTATTACCAAACTGGTCCATCTTATTCGACTTTTTTCACGGAATCACGATTCTTTAAACAGTCACAGTACCACTTATTTTGTCATCTTTTGTATTTGCTCATTTTTTGACACTAAGTGCGCTAGAAAAATCGATTGGGTAATATACAGATACTGTTATATTTATTATTGATCCGATACTGACTGAAAAAGTATTTGTGTGCAATAAATACACACTGACAGTTTTACAAGACGTCATTAAAGTCAGGAGGACCTCACGCGACAAAGAAGGTGAAATCCAACACAAAAATACATAACCTCGAAAAATTACATAATTTCAATGCTTTTTTTTGATCATATCTTACGCACGTAAAAGGGAAAAGGAAGTCATCAGAACAAAAAATAAATTAATTTGATGAATTTTCTGAATTGTTGACTTTTGTGAAGCCATAAGCTCTGTAAATGCTAAGACATCCATATTCCTGTCTCAAAAATATTTTCCTTCTCTGTTGCAACATATTTATATCTAGATAACTGTCTAGGGAGCACAAATCCAGCTTGTCTACAAACATTTCAACATACTCAAAACATTGTTGATGAATTTTTAATTATGTCTATTCAATTTACCTTTAAATACGTAAAAGTTTTTAAAATTGTTGTTTTAATTTTTAATGAGCAAACACGTTTGGTGGTCAGCCTAACATTTCAGGTGGTAGCCCAGAGCAGTAATAATCTACAATGAATAACCTTTAAAATCAATATTTCTCTTTGACCCTGCCAAGAATCAAACCCGGGACTTCAAGCATTGTTAAAGGCAAACGAACATAACGCTACACTCACAGGTGAATTGATTTCTACTAGATTTCATTTTTCTGGACTGGCCATCAAACAGAAAAGGCTAGTCCAGGGTGTAGAATATATTTAAAATAGAACATTTTTTTTTATCCTAACGGACACGGAAACACAATTAGAGATTGTATAAAAATATGGAATCCTTTGGTTTTTGTACATTTCAGTCTGTGAAGTAGCTAATAACCATTCATTTTGTAATTTTCAATTCCATTTCCGCTTCTCAGTTGGAGCATGTGATGTCCACAAAGATCCTCTGGGCATCTCTGATGGCTGGCATCATCAGAACATCCTCCTAAGTTTGGTTCACTTCCCGTACTTCTAACATGAATTGTTGACGAACAGTCAGCAGCTGACGTCCAGGACATAGATAACTTATTTCAACTTATCTCTTAAAAAGTAAGCGAGCCTGGTTAATGCTCTCAGAAGGAATTCAGAGTACACGGCAAAGCCAATCACCTCCACTTGATTCAGGTTTTTAGACAGGTGGCACCGGAGCTTTTTACGTTCATTATCGTATAATTTCCCTCCTTATCTAATCTTCTTGCGGTGCTTTGTCAGGTCCTTCCGACGTTGGCAATCCCTACAGGGAAAACAAATCGGTCTTGCGTTACTCTAATATACTGCAGACAGGACAACTGCTTAGTGAATGTACTCGCTTTAGTAATACCTGATAAAACATAACCTGAATGGTTTTCTGTTGCCTTTTCTGGTGGATTTTTCTATCAGGGCTACCTTCCCTAGCTGGTTAGTTTTGGTTTTGAGGCGCCAGAAATTCGCCCTTCATCCTCTCATTATCTGCTGTAGTCACACCGTTATGAGTGTGTTTTCATTGCCCAGGGTTCGCGATGTGGGCGCTAGCAAGTTGGACTAGTCAGTAGTGTTGCCGGCTGAAAGCAACCGGGCATTTTATAGAATCACACCCTCCAGCAAAATGTGACTCAATGCTACCCTCCTGACAATTTGAACCCTTTGTTTGAATTTCTTATTTACAATATTTTTATTGTAACTTATTAATAGTATTACTGTAAGAACAATGTCCAGGCGGATTAATAATACAATTCTTTGTCTGAAATATAACAAAACTTTCGACGCGTGTTTTCGACTTGAAAACTACTTTCAGATAAAAATCCTGAATAAGAACATCATTAAGAGATAAGTCCGCCTCGTTGTAAAGTGGTTGGCGCGTTCGTCTACCGTCCTTGAGGTTCTGGGTTTGATTCCTGGCAGGGTGGACATAAAAAAATATTTTTAGGTTACAAACAAACAATCAAACAAACCATCACGCCGTTTCCCCGTAAGGGTAAGCAGAGATGATAGAACTCCACAACACTCTATCTTTGCATACAGATCTCGCTTCCTCTACATTCATATATCTTTTTATGCACGCGCGCTGATTATTCCGACTTTTGACTGTTGTTGTAGTATTTTACTATGTTTTTACAACAAGATGTATAAAATATTACAACTAAATATAAATATTAAAAAAACTATTTGGAACAATAAATGTAATATTAACAAGCCATAAAGGTTTCATGTTAAGTCTCTTCCTAACTTTTCTGATACATAATATATAAAACAGACTTTACGCTAATCCATTCAGATCGACATATCTGAATGTGGGATTGTGGTACAAGGCGCAACCCTATTAACACGATAAATTATGTAATAAGTGATGTTTAAGTACCCCGTTTTTCCTCTAACACGGAGATTTATGGCTGATCATTTTGTGCTATTGGAGAATTTTTATCGGAAAAGGTATTCTGATTTATGTCTGCGTTTTATAGCGGAATTAAATAATGAACATTCAGAGATTTAGAACATTAATCAAATACTTTCGAGGGTTTTTTTTTACTACAACGTGTAGCGAGCTTGTTACATACATGTATTTTATAGCTCTTGATAATAAAGTAAGAAACTATTTTATTGTAGATATTTAAACACAGATAAAAAATTACCAATATTTTGCCGATTTCCAAATGTTTAAAGACAAATTGCGGATAAAAATCATCATCATCACTAAGCCTTAAACCGCACCCGGTGGTGCACTGGACACTTAATTGGAAAAGTACATGAAGTGTCTCGATCATGCGTTACAGGAAAGTAAAGTTAAGTCTTACGCTTCAGTTGCCAATCCAGAGGCAGTGAAATACTTCAGCGAAAGTACCTCCTCCACATACCCCAAAACCGTTTTAATGGCAGTGAGTCTTCCTATCAGTTTCACTTATACAAAGAGCAATGTTTTTTTGTCAATCAACTGGTTTCTCTTCAATTTTATTTATCGCGATTTTAATTCAATTTGACTCCTTTTTGATCTGAAGATCTGTTCTACTTAGACTGCTAAGTCTCCCGTGATGAGGCCCAACTATCCTTGCATCGCTTAGGGGATCTCTTAAGTGGGCACCGTCCGGAAGGCAATTCTTCGGCTGCTATGGACACCAGTCTATCGCTGCTCATTGTATTTATGTGATATCTTCAGAATCTTCTATGGGATCTGCTCCAGTGCACTATATCATAAATTTCGCATGTTTTCCGTAAAAAGACATTTCTTACCCGATCGCGCCGAGCATTTTTGGTTTTCGATCTGAGAACCCTAATATTTTCGTAATTGAATTTTAAAGTACCAAAAATATTTTATTGTAAATTAAGGGAAAATATAAAAAAATAAGAAATAATGAATTAAAACCAACATAGTAAGAAAATATCACAACGAAAAAAATGCATCAAATATACTTTGTAATAAGTGAAGTGAAAATAAAATATAAAGAAAATAATAAAGTAAAAAAAGACAGTAAAAAAATATAACTATATGAAAAAAAATATAAAACCATTATACATTTAACAAGTAAGAAAAAATGAAGTGAAAAAATATATTTATTTATTTTTCACACGTATAAAATAACTACAACTATTCTTAAAAATAATAAGTACTCATCACGGTCCGATGTGTCATCACTTTCATCATCAGAAACACCTTAAAAAACAAGTTTAAGACGACTTTCTTGGTTTGTCCTCACGAAGCCCATCTTGTCCCAACTTCGTAGCTTTAAAAATTGTTACTTCAGTTTCTTGAAACGAATGAAAGTGTGAGTTTTAGAAAAATTAAGTGCTTTAAAGTTATTGAGTTATTTTAGTTTTGGATGGTGCCGTGGAAAGTTGGCAATCTTTAATAAAATAAATATATCTTTAATTTTTCTTCTCACAGCTTGTTTTAATATACCGAATAATATTATTTCAATTTGTCAATGTGACTTAGCTGGAAATTGATACAATACACACATATCGCCTTACGAGAGAGTTTACATTAGTGCATCCTCAAACTCCAATTTCCTTCTACGTATAAACTGGTATAAACGGAAGCCCCACAAAGTTAGGAGTAAATATTGTTTGACGAAACTGCAATCGGCTTAATATTGCTACAAATTCAATACAGCTTTGCGGTTTTTGTAATTAACGTCAATTATGCAACAAAAGGTACGAAACTTTACTATTATTATTATTATTTAACATTATATTATAATATTATAAACATTGTTAAACTAACGTGTTTAAAATTAAGTAAAAAAATTGAAAAATTGTTTTCAAGCGTTGCCTTGTTGATGAAATGGTTCAGCTGGATGAATTTCACAGACATGATGAAGGTTTCGGCTCAGACTTAACAAAAATCAACAGATGGAAGAGTTGAGGATACGAAGATGTTTGAAAATAGGCAGAATGGTGAAATTTAGAAAGTGTGTAAAGTAGCAACTTAAACCAGCCAATAACACGTCATAAGTCATGTAAATGCCTAGACTTTCATATCACTTTCTCAAAGTCGCTTTTTTTCTCTGTTTCAAAAAGATAATACCTAAATTATTCCCTAAGGAGGATCCAGCCTGTCTTAAAACATTTGGACATACTAAAAACATTGTCGATTAAATTAACTGGTATGAAAAGTATAAAATATGTATTCAGCGTTACCTAGTAGGTAAAATTATAAGTCCAAATGAATAACAGTCACATAATAAAGGTTTCAGCTCTTTTACTTCACAAAAGTAAACAGATGGAAGAGTTGGAGAAATGTAGATGTTTGAACGTAGGCAAAATGGTGAATGTTTTTTATTTTATTTTATTTTATTTTGGAGAGCCAACAGATTACAATATTTATTAATTACAGTGTAGGTTAAATTATATATTAAGATCCAATTACAGGCCTTCTCGTAAGCTAAAATATAAATATTACTAATAACACAGTGTGTAAAGTTATCACTTTAACCAGCCAGGTCATAAGCCCTGTAAATAGCCAGGCTTCTTTTTTTCTCATTTTTTTTCTTCTCTTTTACAACAAATTTAAAATAAATTATTTAATTAATTTTTTTGAATGGAAGGATTTACTAATTTTATTATTTCTTCAAATTTTAATTGGCAAAACAAAAATAAAAGTAAGCTAAAGCCGTCAAAATATGATCACTCAGGTGAATGTGTGGTAACAATATGAACAAAATAAGCACAAATGTCGAGATCCGTGCAATATTATACGGCTGAGATAAGAATTATCGATAAAATTATTTCTGAGTAACATGTAACATGAGTACATGTATAGCGAATGACCGAAAAAGATGTACGATGCGAATGTTCAAAAATGCGGAAAACGGAAAAGGCTTAGAAAAACATGGTGTGATCAAATTTTCATTGAAAATTCATAAAATCACCAAATCCAATTTTATATAAGGCACGAAAAGAATATTGTGAAAAGGAAATAGTATTATCAAAAAACCGAATTTAAACAAATCGTTTAGAAATATGTGTTAAACAACTTAAATATATATTATTATGTATATTTCCATTTTTATTATTAAAGCACACATTAGAATACGTTTATGTGTGCCCTATTTTAAGATTCAAAAGAAATCAAATAAATAAATAAAAAGTCGAATCAATCGCCGTGCGTGCAAAATATATGAATACGAAAGAAGCAAAGGTCTATATGAAAATATACAGTTTTATGGTGTTCTATCATCTCTGTCTACCTTTTTGAGGACACGGCATTATGATTTGTTGTTTTATAATTAATATTTCTCCCTGTCAGAATCGTAACAGAGACGGTAATGAAATTATGAAATAACACGTGTGCCTATTTACCTAAATATTCATTTAATTGGTGAAAACACTAACTTATACCCGTATGCAGAGACAAACCTCAAGGTGAGGAGAGTACATTCTATTGTCTTCACCTGCGGGTTATTCTCTGCATTTGAAATTAGAATGAACTTTCCTCACCTTAAGTTTTGTCTCTACATATGGGTATTATATTCGTCAAACCTTTTAAACCAGCTATGTATGTACAGTTCATTTAAATGAACTGTACATCGATAGCTGAAATGTTCAAATGTTTACTTGGTTCACCGACAGGCAGTAATAGAAGATTTACATCGGGTTATTAAACATTTGAACACGCTGTAATTATTAATTCCATTAAATATGTGTTTTCGCTAAAAACAACAAAAAAAAATACATTTTCATTAAAAATTAAACTAAATATATGAATTTTCAGTGCATCACCTCGTACAAATAAAATATATGTATTATTAGGTATGTCAAAGCTGTATTCTCATTGAATTCAACGATTTTATTCGTTTCTTGCGAAAATTTTCTTTTTATATACTTTTTTTGGCTTGTATACATAATTTCAATACGTTTTTTGATAAAAAAATTAACCTGTATTGGGTGTGCGCATATTTTGTTAATTAAAAAAAATGATTTTATTTTGTACTAGTTCAGTATGTATATATACATACATGTAATTTTTAAACTTTTTCAATTTTCTTTCCCAGATTGCATAATGTAAACATTATTTTGAATTTATTTCCATGCCTAGTATTCTGTTTATTTTGTTATTTTCAAGTATTTTTCATACCCTTTTTAATTTGTAGTATATCATAATTTTAATTTTTCTGCTTTTGTAAATAATATTATAGTTTAAAATTTAAAAACGTCTTTAAAAAAATTGTTATCTGTATGTCCCTAAATGAGTTTTTTTTTAAAAAAACTCCTTGGGAATATTGTATATAATTATGTATAATATGTTTTCAATATAATAAAAATAAAAAAAAATTTTCGTGAAAAAACCGTTTTATTTTTCCATATTGCTTTTTATTCAAGTTTAACGTTCTTTCTATTGAAGATATTTTTGTTTTATAAAAAAACTAATAAGAACATGTTACATTGTAAGTAAATAAAAACAATAAAATAATAGAAGACCAACTCAAAAAGGTAATAACATAATAACATTTCTACTTTCTTTAATTGAAAAAAAAAATACTACTACTACTACTACTAGCATCACGCCATTTTTCCGTAGGGGTAGGCAAAAAGACCGCCACACACGTTTATCCTGGTATATATATTCCTAGCTTCTTCCACACGCATACATCTGGTCATGCATGCCCATCGGTTCTGCCTGCTTTTGACATAACCAGACTTAAGATTTTGGTTTATCTGATCATGCCACATCTTCCTTGGTCGTCTTCGTCTCACGTTACCGTTCATTTTCACCATATTTACTTGTTTTATCATTATTTTGTCATCCATTTATTTTACATGACCAAACCATCTTAGAGACCCTTTCCTAATCTTATCAATTAAACTTGACTCAGATTTACACTATCGCCTGATTTCATCACACGTAACCCTGTCAAACATACATTGATTTCACACAAATTCGTCTAAAAAAATAAAAATTATGTAAAAGTCTTTATTAGGCATTTAAAACAATCATATTTACATGGCACATAATATTATGAGACATTTAATTTAATTCAAATAAAAGACCGAATAACAATTTTGAATTTGTTCTTTTTGTACAAGACAAGAAATATAATACATATTTGGTTGTTCTTGATTTGATCAAATACACTAGTTTCATTGTATTTAATATGCCAACAAAAAGTCTCATTCCATTTAAATATATTGGAAATCTCAGAACAAATTAATTAAGAAATATTTTTCAAAATAGTGTTATTTTAAAGACTTTATTATAAGAGTGAACATACTACAGATATCGATTTATTTAACTCGACTTTGATGTAATTCAAAAGGAAACTTATTTTAGCATTTTTGACGAATTTATCAAAGTAAGATTTTTATTCTTCGTTATTTTAATTCTTCAAATTCCTTTGCAACTAAGGTTTCATCTTATATTTGGTAAGGTTTGAGATAATTTTATTTTTTATAACTGAATTTTGAACAAATAAACATTATTTTAAATATTTATATTTAAATTCTTATGTGTGCTCTTAAAATAACCATGTACATATACGAGTATTAATACATTTTGAATTTGACGCATTAACTCTGCGTTTATATATTTAATTAAAATAAGAAAAACAACTTTGTTTTATACCACATTTTTTTTTCTTCCAAACGGTTTCAAAGCTAAACAAGTTTCTATCTCAAGATATACTTAACTAGTGCATTCTTTCGTATTTTATTTTTTCAGTTTGTTGCCAATGAGACTAATAAATCAAGTATTTTTGTCTTGAAAGGATGGTAATGTAAGATGGATACGTTCGAAACTAGACAGGAGTGGACTTATAGAAATATTGTTTGTTTGTTTTTTTTTCTTATTATGAATCGCTTTTTCAATTTCTATAATTTCCAAGTTTTCTAATTTTAATATTTTATTTTCAACATGAAGGACTTTTAATCCAGTGTCTTTATGAAAACAATGATTATTTTCTATCAGATGGTTTGAAAATTCAGAAAAAATATTATTATTTAAGCATCGTAAGTGTTATTTTACTCTAATATTAAAGTTTTTTTGGTTTTTGCAATGTAGATTCAATTGCAATCATTACAATTTGATTGGTATATCACAGATCTGTAATATTTATGGACTTTGTCTTTGTGAGTGCTTCAAATTTAAAATTTATATATTTTTTTTATTTTATTAGTTTTTTGATAATCGTAGCGATCTGAGAAAATTTCGACGTTCATTCATCAGTAACTTCTATATAATTGCGACAAACCCTTACAAAACCTTTCTCCTGTTCATTTATGCCCATTTTTATTTAAACACCTTAAGTGTTCTTTTACTCTAAAATTAAGTTTCCTTTAGTTTTTCCAATGAAGATTGAATCGCAATCATTACGATGTAATTGGTATATGACAGGTTTATTATATTTATCGAATTTTTTTTCGTGATTTTTTAACAATGTTCCTATATTATTAGTTGTGTATATTCTACTCTAAATAAACTAAAAATCACCTAAACAATGGAGGTGGATTCTTTCTAAAAATGTCAATTTTTCCAAACAATTTATTATCTTATTTCCTACTATCAAACATTAAACCTACATTTTACACAACTAATAACGTAGGAACATCGACAAAAAATCACAAAGAAATATAATAAATATATTAATAGTATAACCAAACACAAACTTATTGTAAAATATTATTTGCATGTATGTCAGTACATACAATTCATTTAGCATCAAATGTATATTAAGTGTTTATATATTTTTAAGCATTAACAAAATAATTGGCCAGCATATAACACTTATTTTATTGATTTTTCGCAAAACAAATACAAAACTTCACTATTTAGAAATCATTTATTTCTAGTACAGGGTTATACATAATTTATTATATAAATAAAAGATAAGTGATACTTTAATCCACAAATTTGGAATATCCAGTGACCGGTTTTATCGCTTTCGCGACATCTTCGAGACTGGTATCTTTATTAAAGAGTTCAATGTATTTAAACAAAACAGAGGTAAAGATCGATAATTCAAAGTAATTTGAAAGTAAATAAAATAAAGTTATTTTTATCTTAATGATCATTATCAAAATTTTTTCGGGTTAACTAATGAGTTGATATAATGCTATTTTATTGAGTTTAAGTATTTTATTTTATTTTTAGTGTCAAAAATTCGAAACCTCAATTATCTACAAAAGCGTTTTAATACATTTAAGAGTAACGCCTGACCCAGAATCATCTCTTTCTATACCCAACTATGAAATACAGGGATAATTTATACAAACGCGACACTTACCTGTGGATTAATGCTGTGGAAACCGCACGTGCCAAAGCAGACGTATGCATGAAATATTTTCCCTCATATCTACAGGGGTATATCTACTCGAGAAATAATATACCCCGCAAATTATGCAGTGAGACAAACAACGTGATTTTAAGCAGAAAGTAAATTACTGATTCATGAAATGATAGACAAGCCATTACTTAAAGATTACAACAGAGATAGAGAATAGTTTAAAAAAGAGATTTTGGAAGTCTAGGCATTTACAAGATATATAACATGTCATTGGTTAATGATATGTTAGATATAAATCTTGTGGCTACTTGACACACTGCCTAGCATTCACACAGTATGCTTTTATTTTTTTAAATAATAAAACTGAATTATTTCACCATACAAGGCAACGAAAATCGACAAAAACAAGATTTTAACAAAACCGAATTTCGGCTTTTGTTCTAGTTTCGGCCAAAATCGAAACTTATTTTAAAAAGTTAAAACTGACCTCAAAACGCCCAAAATTAGACTGAAATATTGTTTAACCTTACGATTTCATTATTTTTTTAAAAATAAAAGGCGGGTGTTACTTTAATCCACAAATTTAAAATATCCAGTGACCGGTTCCATCGCTTTCGCAACATTTTCGAGACTGGTATCTTTGTTAAGAAGTTCAATGTATTTAAACAAAACAAATTAGGAAAGAGAATTCAAAATAAGATGAAAGTAAAACCGCCCTTGAACCTGTAGCAATTGCACAGAAATCTTTAATCCAAGTAATTTACAAAAAAACATTTGGTTATCCAAGGGACTTGCTCGTGAAAGAATTCAGAGTACTGAATAATATTTAACAGTATATATAAGATCGGTAGTGGTTACACACATAAATATAAACATTTACCCGAGCGTCAACTACAACCATAATACAAGATACTTTTATAAGGATCCGACACTAAATAAAGGGGTCGACACTGTTCTGGCATCGAGACAACACTATTACGTAGGCAAAAAGGTCTGTAACCTTTTGCCAGAACCATGGAAAGACGGGAGTGTTGTCAAGCTGCGAAAGGTGTTGACCTTCCTCTTTCATGACATTGGTCGTAGGGAGTCAGAAAAGTTGATGCATGCCACGGATTGGAGATTCTTACTGGATGTTGAAAATAAAATATGAAAATAAAGAATAATTTTAAAATATATAAATACAGATGGCAACCATGAAGTTTCGCATTATACATAAATTGTCAATGTTTTATGAATGTATGTATGTGTATGCGCATGGGTGTATGTACGTGTGTGTGTATGTACATGTGTATATATGTGTGTATATATATTTATATGTATGTATGTGTGCATGTATATGTATCAAAATGTGTAAACGAGTAAGTTTATATTTTATTAGTTTGTGCTCTCTGTTAATTTGTTAACTATTATCATTTTTTAGAATGTAATTGCCTTGCTTGGAACGAGGTTTGTACTCTTGTTAGCTGGGCAAAATGAACGCAAAATTGTATTTTTGATAAAAGGTGTAAATTTTAAATAAAAAAAAATAAAAAAAGAAAAGGGAAGAAAGAAAGAAATAAAAAAAGGGGAAAAAATGGGACGCATTAGTTTTTGACTGAACCTCGCATTGCCTTAATTATATCGGCATATTGCTCAAAGGTTCATGGCCTGATACGTTTTTACAATTTATCGCATTAACTATTTCGGATTATTGGTTATACTATTTTGATCTAATCGGACCCAGGACTTCAAGCATTATAGGCAAACAAGGCAACTATTACACAACAATGTGAAATAATCTTGATTCTAGAATAATTTTCCCTCTTGAGGATATATTACCTAAGAGTGCACACGTCGAAAGCACTCGTTCAGAATTTTGGTTCTGTTTCACACACAGAACTGTATTTTTTATCCACCCAGATATAGACTAAGACACTACCACAGTTACAAAAACAGAACCACTAAGTTTGTCACAAAGTTTTTAAATGATTTCGTATTTATTTTAGAGCTTTGTTTTGGGGTCTGAGGGTGTACGCAAATTACGCCCGTTTTAATTGAGTTGCAAAGTATCATAGTCGCATAACGGCTGATGAATATGAATCAGGTGCCATCTTTGTTCCGCAAAGGACACCATAGTTTGTAACAATCATAATTAATATCCAGAGGACTTTGCGAAGTCCCGAAGGATAAGGCTAGTCCGAAAATAGTTTGGCGTGAGAAATGGCTTATATCCTCCGAGTCTGTTCAAGGACCTCCTAAATCGTTGTACCCAACACAATTATTTCGTTGTATATTGAATTAGAATGCAAATCGTGTTCATCTTTAAGTTTTGAACTATTGGGCTTACATATATTCATGTTTGGTTACTTTAGACCAATGGCGAATAACTCGGATCATAAAACCAAACAAAAAATTTCTCAAAAATCTGGACAGAATTCTGAACAAGAATTATTGTAATAAAATAAATAAAACAACTTTATTTTTAACCACTTATTTTTATTTTCCACCTCCGGTTTCAAAGCAAACAAGTTTCTTCGTCAAGGTTTACGTAACTAATGAATTGAATGAATTGATTCCTTTTTTTTGAATTAGTGAACATGATAAAAAAAAAGGAATCAATTCATTAGTTACGTAAACCTTGACAAAGAAGCTTTTTTGCTTTGAAACCGGTAGGTGAAAAATAAAAATTAGTGGTTAAAAACAAAGTTGTTTTATTTATTTTATTATAATGAATAACCACTGAGTTAGTGCTTCAAATATAAACTTTAAGAATTATTGTAATTACAATAAAATGTTGTTTTTAAGCACTTATTTAATTTTTTATATCATCATCATCATCATTATTCTCTTTCCGCACCTAATAGTGCATAAAGCACTGCATTGGTACACCAATCGCAGCAATCTTGATCTTTTATAATACATGAACGTAAGATGATACGGTGAAATCTTTTAGCATAAAACACATTTTTTAATACAAAGATTTCGAACCCGTGTTTTTTTTATGATAGGGGAAATCGCTGACAACTAAACCACGAGGCTGACGATTGTTTACTAAGGTATGTCAAATAGTGAAACAATTTTCTTCTGCTCATATTAACACCGTCTAATTTCATTCTAAAGAAGTACTTTGTTTTCACTTTATGAACGCTTTTACAATAGGTTATTTTTGAAAAAAGAGAATTTACTAGAATTTTTTTTTTTTTTAAATAATCAATTTAATCCACTGCAACCTATAAATATTCTAGTGTAAAAACACCTTTTTTCTTCGCGAGAAAGATATTATTTTACATTTGTCAATGTTAAGTTGAAGACAATTGATGTCGCACCATTCATTAAAACAATTAATATCATGTTGAAAAAAAAGAAAATCATTGGGAGATTCAATCAGTTTAAGTACCTTGTTGTCATCAGCAAAAAGCCAGAATATTGTTTTTGTCTAATTTCCATTGAAAATAAACGTAAAAATGGCATTTCCAATAAAAAATTCTAAATGCGCCATCTACGAATAATTAATTTCATATTTTCGTTAAGAATATCCTTAATTAACATTATGGCTGGTTGTTCTATCAGTCAAATTGAATGTCAAAATATACCTTCCAAAAGGGTTGTGGTTAATCAGGCAAAATGCAATACGGCTAATTGTTGATCAGTTTTCTAACAATACGAATTCGTTTTGTAATTTAGATAACCAATATGTATTCCGGCTAAAATAACCGTCCGGCAATAACATATTTACCATCCTGATTATACTAGATAAAGGTGGCTAAATACTATTCGTCGTCCTGTGATGACCGAGAAACTGTATTTTATTATTCCAAAGCGAGTTAGAATACAACGAAGCATTTTTTTTGTACATAAGAGTACTGTTCAAACATTCACACTCTATCACTTATTCATAATATTTTGAATAAGCCCACATCACCTGTTTATCTGAAAGAGCTGTTCCAATCTTAATCATAACATGAAATATATTTTGTCATTTTTTTTTTGTTTTTTATTTTAGAAAATCAACAGTTGTTATAAAAAAAATCTTAAATATAAATAGTAAATAAGTCAAAGTTTTTCACGAACATAATGAAAGAACATGTTACACGGTAAAAAGAAAAAATATTAGGTTATACAAGACAACAATATGAAGATTATGAGATGAGGAAATCGGGTGAAGGAGAGGGATTTTCATAATATAGTTTACCGATATTAAATTTTGTTATGCTAATAACATAAACATTATTAAAGGAACATAAACTTATTACACACTGATAAATGTTTTGTTTTAGAGTATTTCAAAAAGTTTTTTTTGAAGTTACAAAATTTTGTATTAAAAATATCTAAACTGGTCAAAGTTAGTTCAATTTAGAGCAGCTACAATAAATAAACGAGATTTTAAAATTCTTTTTTTTGTTCAATAAATTTTAAAACTTTTCATTCTAGTAATGAGATAACTCTTTTAATGACCATTCACCTATATTTTTTTTTGCTTTTTCGTTCACAAGAGTAACTGTTCGATTATCACATATAAGACACACTTCTGGTCATAATTCTGGTAATAAGAAGAGATCCCGGAAAAGTGTCCGTGCGAGGTATTCCTTGAGCACGAATTATATCATACCAAAAACCCGTACGACTTTTGCTTAGATACATCTCTCATTTATCGCACCGTGAGTGTTAAATATTAAGCTCTCAAGGACCAAAACTATTTTCAAGAGAGGAGTTAAGGGCTGGATTTTCCTTAGTGGACGGGATTTAAATAGGAAACTCCTTGACGATTTTTCATTGTTTGAGTTTACTGATTACAATACTGATGTGCCATATATCTATTAAATATATATTTGTGTTTTTTATTCCTTTTTTTTAAATATACTCATGTGGCTGTGCCAACAAATTGCTCGTTCTAACTCAAAACAGGACTTTTAGTACCATGAACTTGGGACTTTTATGCTAAATAATGTGTTACAATACTACTTGTATGTAAATTAATAAATAAAAAAGTTAAAATTATGGAAAAATCTACCCACTAATGTCAGAGACGTCCTTTTTTTATTTATGTTGAAACCAAAATTGAAATATCATTTGCTAAATATTTTAGTGCTTCTATTTTTCTTTTTTTTTTATTCCCGTTCCTTTTCCCTTCTTCATAATAAAGTGTTTATTTTTAGTTAAGTTTTGTTTTAATTTTTTTATAAGAATTGGAAATTTTGTATCCAATACCTTGAATATCTACATGTACGTCTCATTTTCTCTACAATCTGGGTAGGTAGGAACACATTGCCTTAAGGCAATATACCCGCCCTTATATCTAATTAAAATGTTTAAAAAATATATTTCAAAAGATGCAAATTAAATCCAGATGAAATAGGAGTTTCACATGTAATAAAAAATAGTAAACATCTTAGTAATTATAAATACTTTGCTGAGTTGGTTTCTCTATTTTTCCACCTGAATTAATCATTCCTCTCTGCAATAATAGTTATCTATTGTACTTCAGCGTAGACAGAAGTAGTCGGTTTACTCCCATGACAAGAGTTCAAGTCTAGTAATCAACATAAGTATTCCATTAACATGTACATCTATTACACATTCTACTAATGTACAGAACTTGTAAACACAACACAGCTTCGTGCCAAAGTAAAAACATTTCCATCAAAATAGACAACCTTGCATTTCTGGAAAATTGTTGACAGAACACTTCCGCAATATACCTATGTAGCAGTGGCGAACGGTGATTTTATTTACAGGTTAGCAATAAAAAAATATCATTTATTTATTCCTTCATAGAAGGTACATAACATAATGTATATATACTATAAATTACTATTTTTTACCTGTGGTTCTGTGTGACACAACAACTCTCATCTATGAAATCAACTCAAACGACCTTCCTTTGTGATATAGTATATTGTGTATCTATATTATCTATAAATTTAACTCATTACTTATATAAAAGTCTATAATTTATTCACTATTATGTATTTTTATAACGATTAAAATGTCAACTGGCCGATTTGTTCTAGAAATGAATAACACCAAAAAGGGCCGCGTCGAGCGCCTCGTGTGTTGGGAGTCATATGTCAAATGTATCATCTCAAAGAAAAATAGTTCTTAAGAAATAATGTTTGAAATACTGTTTTCCAAATCGAGAATCTTCAAAGAATTTGTGAAATCTGCAAGTTTACTATAGGAGAAAAATCCCGCTACTGAGTTTAATATTTTCAAAATATAGTATACTAATTTGTATGAAGAAATAAGCTGAAGTAATCAGCAAGTTCCTTGGCTCATTGTTGGTGCTGGGCGCGCTTTATTAATATTTTTATTCATATTTGAAGAAACATACGAATGGTGGCAATGATTTATGAGAAAAACTATTTATATTAGTTTTTTTTCTGTAAATAAAGTTACCGTGAAACATTATTATGGATAGTCAAATATTATTATGGTAAGCTACGCATAATCGCTTTTATACACAATTTGCCCCTGCTATGTAATTAAAACAGAAGTTAAAAGTAATTATTTATTTGTCGCTTGTTTTGACATATAACGTCTTTGAGAAAAAATCATTACCATCATCATTCCTTGTCTACTCCCTAAGTGGAGCATATGGTGTCCACAAGATCCTCTAAGCATCTCTGTCGGCTAACAGCACCCGTGCATTCTCCCAAGTCAGGTTCGCGTCCCGTAGTTCTGACATGAACTGCCGACGAACAGTCAGCATGTATTAAAAATTATAAACATGTAATATTATGATATTATTAACAATATTTTGATTTAATATAATATATTATGTTGTTTGTGTCCGAGCAGATAAAAAATACGATGACGTGTGTGAAATTGAATCAGAACTCCAAACGAGTGTTCCCGACCGAATGAAGAAAAGTTCGTCCTATTTTGTAGTGGTTGAGGCGTTTGCCTAGCATTTTTGATGCCTTGGACTCTATTCCTGGCAGGGTGGAGAAGAAATATTAAATTTCTAGGTTTTTTAACTGTAATGTTTTATTGTTTCTGGAATGGCACTTGAAGCCTTAGACTGATAACCTTACCTTTGTGTTATGCCCTATGCACCATTGGATGTGGTAAAGGAGATGATGATGATTTTTATACATTTAAAAGTGCTAGAAATTTATTAAATCAGAGCAGAAGTATTAAATACTTAAAAAACCTTGCTTAATTTATTTGCATTAAAATAAAAAAAAATACTTTGTAATCATATAACTTTTTTTGCACAACAACAGGCCAGGAGACCTTATTATGATGGTAGATAACTGCATTAAACTTCCAGTGTGTACGAGATGTAAAGAAATACCTCGTCCTGGAGGAGAAAAAATTAGAGAGTGGACTCTATTGTTGAAAGGAAAGGTTGCGCAACTTGACTAACCTGCGTGACGTGGTGCTAGAACCTGGTGGACAAGCCAGTGATCGTATAACCCTGGCACAGCTGGTGTTTGGTGCTGGTGGTCTAGGTGATCGCTGGCACTGCTTGGTTTTCCCTTATTTGTCGGAACCACTTCCCTTGTCTTACGTTAGTCAGGTATTGAATGTAATGTGTTTTTGACAGGCACTACATGCGTAATTAAAGGAAATGGAAAGTGACACGGATATGGATAGGTAGCAAGGGCGTGCGGTGAGAATGTATATTGGGAAAGCAGTCACTCGGTCCTTGGTACACAGGTCAAATAAATTTATTTTATTATATTTTATTTTATTTTTTATTTTATTTTATTTTATTTTATTTTATTTTATTTTATTTTATTTTATTTTATTTTATTTTATTTTATTTTATTTTATTTTATTTTATTTTATTTTATTTTATTTTATTTTATTTTATTTTATTTTATTTTATTTTATTTTATTTTATTTTATTTTATTTTATTTTATTTTATTTTATTTTATTTTATTTTATTTTATTTTATTTTATTTTATTTTATTTTATTTTATTTTATTTTATTTTATTTTATTTTATTTTATTTTATTTTATTTTATTTTATTTTATTTTATTTTATTTTATTTTATTTTATTTTATTTTATTTTATTTTATTTTATTTTATTTTATTTTATTTTATTTTATTTTATTTTATTTTATTTTATTTTATTTTATTTTATTTTATTTTATTTTATTTAACAAATTTACGGACAACGTCCAATTTAAACAAATCATACAAAGAAAAACAATAATAATACAGTAAAAAATAATAGAAGCAATACAACAAAGAAAAGCAAACACAAGTTAATACATTAGAGAGGCATTATGGAATCCAGGTTAATTTTACAAATATTCAGTCAATTTATTGGGAATGTTTCTTCAGTCTATTTGTAAAAAAACTCAATTTACAATCAAAATAATTTAGATCTTGATTTTCATTTACAAATCTAATCATTCCGGGTAGAAGCGCATGGAAACCACAATTAGTCTTATGATGACCGAGGAACAGAATTTTATTATTTCTGAGTCTACGTGAAGAAACATTAAGAAATATTTGTTGGAGAATAGTCGGGACATCAAATAAACTATTGAATATTTTAAACATGCAAATTAAATCTGCATTAAATTGACGTTGTGAGAGACTGGATATATTCAGGAAAAGTTCTATGTCGGTATTGTTATAGTGATCTCTTGTGATTTTTAGTTTGTACGCATTTTTTCTCATAAATTTATGCTAAATTTATTTGATGCGATTTATATGAGTAACATATGAAGAAGACCATATTACGGAGGCGTAAAGTATTAAATAAAGTATTAAACCAATGAGCAGTAAAGTATTAAAATAAATAAATAATTCATAATTAATTTAGTGTCCATACCTACTACCAATAAAGTAATTCGAGTCAAGTGCTTTAAAATAAACTAAAAAAATAATTATTCCATAATTTCAGCACGAAAGAATTGTATTTCATTGTTTAGTTTTAAAATACCGTTGTGTCAACAACTAAATTGCTAAATTTGTTATAAAGCAGTCACAATAAAAGAAGAATAAACATCGATTGGTGTATCAGAACTGCTTCCACAGAGCTAGTAAGATCTCAATAAGCGCGTACGCGGACTTCTGCATTCTGTACTGAACGACCACTTCATAGGAACAACAAACTTACACAGTTCCTTTTTCCAGAATTAGACGAAGAGCAATGAATTAACTTCAGTTACGCGCATAACTGCGCAATCGAAGGTTGTGGTTGGGTTTGTCGCAATTTTTTACAAGTTAATTTTAAATGAACAGCGAACCCATCCCAAATTACTATGGTTGACAAAAAGGTAGTTAAACAATATTTGTTGTAGTTACTAAAAATAAAGTTAACTGATGGCTGATTTTATTATATTTTAAAAATACGTAGGGACTAATTGTTTAAAAGTCATTTTTTTAAGGAAGCATTGGTTCCTTCCAATCTGTTGACGGACCGCGAATGATAGATAGATATAATTTTTTTGTTTAGGGTTGGTCTGGACACTAAGGTTTGAGTTATATAACAATTAAATTTTTGTAATTTCACCGGAAATCGAACCAACAACCCACCGTTTGTAAATCAAGCGTCTTAGTCATTGCACCACGGGGGCACGGAGCCGCACACTTGGGAAATTAAAAAACAAATTTATCGCTAGTAATTCAACTTACACAAAAAATCCTCCCATTAAGGACGTTTTACTGCTGTCATAAGCCATAAGGCAGTCATTTGTAAAATTAACATTTTAAGATTGACCTTTTCTAGTTCCAACTTTAGTTTATTTTAGTTGTAAACTTTAAGCAACTGAAAATAAATTATAAATAATCATTATCACAAAATATTTCAGTTATTTTTATAACTAAACGGATAAAGCCTTATCCAATTTTTATTTATAATTTTTACCAGTGACCGGGTTTCGTCGTGATCGACATCGTCAGACTGATGGGAGACTTAATAAATTTCTTTGTTACAAGAAGTGCAAGCAGGGGTTGTAAATCATGATTTAACATAATTATTGGAATAAAAGAGTTTAAATTTAAATAATTTAAGTATGAAATAAAAACAATTCTGTAGATTTAGGTTTGGTCTGAATGTATGTAATGAGCGACCAAACTCGGTCACTATTTAAAAATATAAATAAAAGTGGAATGAAACAAATACGTATTTTTATTATTATAATAAAAATGTAATTCCACCAAGAAATGTCAATAGAAAAACTCAATATATATATACACAGTTGTCCAATTGTTTTTTATCATAGAACCTGTGTGTGTCATGTCTACACTAAGTTTTTGCAAATGGATCTCTAGATATTTTGTCATTGCTTAAAAAACTTTAAAAATTTTCGTACTGAGATTTTTTTTTACTGGTCGTTGCTATTATCGAAAGGTCCTTGTAAAACATAACACCATGCTTGACTGATTTTGTGATTTTTGTCAATTAACTGCTTATTTGCTTTTGATGGCAGATAAATTTGTATTGATGTATAAAAAATCTTATATGCCTCTATAGGTAATGCTCTTTAAGATGTAATCTTTCATATACCTTTTTTTCTTTTATGATTTTTGACATAGATAAACCGTATTTAATTGAATTAAAATATACTTATTTCATTAGTATGGCTTATTTCTCTTTTGATAAAAGCACGTTGAAACTCGCTCTTACGTTTTAACTCGGATAAATTATTAATTCTCCTACACCCTTGAGATGGAACCAAATTTACTCAAAAATACAAAAGTACTCTGCAATTAGGTCTGGCGTATATTTTGAAAGGAAATACTTCACGATTCATTAATAATTTTCACAGAAAAGCCAGTGTTTAACTGAGGAAGAAAAATTAAAATTTCAAAAGATTCGAGTTGACGAGGTTTTCTTTACCTTCAGATTCCTTCACTTGTCGTTTATAAAAGTGTCACTCAATTTGGAAACACTTAATAATTCAAAACCGAACTTTAACCTGGTATTACTGTTTTTTTGTTTCCGTTGTTAAATAATATATTTTCTTGGGAGTTCATCGCCGTTTTCATTCGGTATCTCAAGGGGACGTAATAACAAAAAGTATTTATAGATTTCAATAAGTTCTGAATCGCTCAATTCATTTAATCTACTTTTAAGCAAAAATTTTTAGAAAAGAATTTCATTATATTTTTTTAAATAATAAAAATAAAATTAATATTCAATTTCTTTAAGGCTTCTTAGAGGTTTTGCTGGGAAAAAAAATATTACTACAAGGTAAACTATTTTTTTTTTCATTTCAAATGTTTTATTTCATTATTATTGTTATATTTTATTTTTTTTCAAGAATATATGACTTTATTTCACACTTTCGGCAGTTATCAATAATACAATTTATTGTAACAGAGAGAGGTTTGAGAAGGATTTTTAGGAATTCACGGGTGCTTATGACCTGTCATTGGCTGGTTTATATAGCTAATTTAAACATTGTGTAATATTTACCATTCTGTTTAAAAATCTATTTTTCCTCAACTCCGGCATTTGTTGTCTTTTGTGAAGTTTAAGACGGGAAACCTCTATTTTTGTGGTGAATTTCATCTAGCTGAATTATTTCACCTACTCGACAACGTCTGAGTATACTTTTCATTATTTTGATTATTTTTATACTAGTTGGTTTAATCAACAATATTGAAGACAATGGATGGATTTCACTCTCTGAAGAGTTATCAGGATTTTTCGCAGTTATTCATTATGTTGAAAAAATGTGGATATTTAAACATAAGCAGAAAGAGCAATGGTGAAAATTAATAATAATTCATGTTTATTGTAACAGATATAAAACAACTTTTGAGAGCAAAATATGAAAGTCTAGGCATGCACAGAGCTTATGACCTATTATTGGCTAGACTTAAGTGGACTTAAGTGGACGTTTTATGCACAAATTTTTATCATTTGAGAAAAAAGGTTTCTTCCATTCTTTCATTTGTTCATTTTCGTTAAGTGAAAGAACTTAAACATTTGTTCTTACATAAAATTATTTCACGTACTAGGCAACGCCCGAAAGAAGTAATCCAAATTTATACTTCTTCTTATACCAGTTAGTTTAATCAGAAATGTTATGAATATGACCAAATATGGACATACTCAAAATATTGTTAAAACAATATTGATTAAAGATAAAGACTTATTGTTTATGGTTCTAATGAATATCTTTGTACACTTTGTTAAATTTATTTATCATATAAATGGTCTTAAAACATCAAAATCTCTATGTCAAGTTCAAATAAATATGCTTATTATTTAACTTTATAAAAAAACGTTAAAATTGAATAAACTGATGACTTATATTTGATATATTTTACTTTTTTTTTTTTAATTTTTTTTTTTTTTTTTTTGTACCACAACAGGCCAGGAGGCCTAATTACAGTGGTGAATTACATCACAGAGCACCCAGGCTTGAGAAAAAACATTTTTAATTTTTGTGTTCCCACCGGGAATCGAACCCGGAACCTTCCGTGCGTGAGTCAAGCGTCTTGACCACTACACCACGGAGGCCGCCAAATTTTGTTTGAATGAATTATTGATGCGTATTTGTTTTGTTTAATAAATAACTACCTACATGGTTTAAAATGTGCAACTTAAGTTTAGCGTAGAAAATACTGTCTTGATTATATAAGGTACCAACGAAGGATATGAGTGTTTTTTTTTTAATTTAAAAATTGCCACCAAAAATAAAACAAAATCATAGACTACTCGTATATGTCATTCGAAAGGAAAATTCAAACTAATTTTACGTTACATGCATAGAATTAAGAATAGTCCAGAAACCGCATACGCACATCAAACTGAAGGCGACTAAACTACTCATAAATGAGTAGGTTTACGTTTTGACCCATCTTTGTAGACGTCGCTCAGTACGCAACTCCTGATTTAAATTCAACTATGCCGTGTTGTGTCCTTTTAAAATCTAGAAATACTGCTAGGATCTTAAAGAAACATGATGGTATCACATTTCATCTGCAAACGAATGTTTAAGTAGCAAATTTATTACTTAGAAATTGAATTATTTTTCCATCTGTCAGATTGTCGAAGAAACGAAATGAAAATTACGTAAGTGTTACCAGGGTAGTAAATTTATTTTCCCTACTTTGCTAATCTAAGGAAAGAACTAATAAAAATTAGACCTCGGATTAAACAACGCCGTGGGGGACATTTGAACGACATTATCTTAAAAACACCAAATATTATTTAATGTGATATAAAAATATCCGTTTTATGTAAAAAAAAATTTGTTTAATATTTTAAGTTCAAAGTTCATTAATGAAATTACTCTTATTAAATGACCCTAAACTATCTACTCTAATGTGTCAATCAATGTTTCCGCGTGCACATATTTTTTTTTAGAAATTAATAGATTGATTATTTATTTCCCATCAAGCAACTTTATGCGGCGACATCACAAATGCGCGCGGCGAAAGTAGGAAATAGTGGGGGAATTATTGGACACAGTCCAGTGTATTCAAATATGATTCTACGCTCCTTCTGGACTATTCTGAATTCTATGGTTACATGTATTATTTAATTTGATTTTAAGCCTTCAAAATGGAATATTAAGAGGGCGAAGATGAGTTTTTTAACACATCCTTCTATTCGCGTTCAATGGAATAAAGGAGAAAATAAATAAAGAAAATACATTATTGACTAATAAACCAACAAGCCACAAAAAATGGCATGGTGAGGTTTTTGTATTTATAAGTTGTATTTTTTTTTATATATCTTAATTTGTATTAAATAAAAAAAACATATCACACTTTTACAATTATAAAAAGAAATATAAAAAAATACATTATTGACTTATTTGTTGTAATTCGTTTACTTTTTCCCCTAATTTTGAAAAATATGGACGCAATGTATGTTAACATCCATACTTAAGATAAAAATAATATAATTAGATTTTCATGGCGGTTTTCAAGAAAGGCTTTTTTATTTAATACCGACCGTGATACTTTTTCTTTATTATTTTACAATAAATGAGTCGATAACCTGTTTTCTTTTATTTCGTCGATGGAACGCGAACAGAAGAAGGTGTCGAAAATAATTACTTTCGTCTACTTGACATTGCATTTTTAAGGTTTGTAATAAAACAAAATAAAATATGTAACTCAAAAGCAAACACAATATCTTGTAAAACAAATTTTTGTTCTAATGGCATATAACTTTTGTCATTTTTTTTCTTCTGGTGATCATTTTTAAACAAAAAAAAAATGACGTAACATGTTATTTTGTTATAATAAATCAAATTAATTATATTTACTTGTATAATCATGTGAATTATAAAAATACTTACAATTAAACAGTATAAATGCCGTCTGGAGATTGGATAATTATTTAGTGAAAACCAAATACCGCCTATATAACGCCTGCATAACACCTATTCTCCTCTATAGATGTGATCAAGTGAAGGTGATATGGTTGGCTAGGCTTTATACTGCGGATGCCTCATGAGAGCCTTAACCACGCTTGCCAAGGCAACAGGTTCTCGACGCCCTGGACGTCCACTGCTGACTGTTCGTCGCCAGTTAATGCCAGAACTTGGTGACGAGAACTTTATTTGAGACGATGCACGGAAGCTCTTTGTGGACACCATATGCTCCAACTAGGGAAAGGACATAAGTGGGAATGGTGACAATAAAACATTTCGATTTCGCTTTTACAAAAATCTATCGAAATCTGATTATATAACACGACACTTTAAACGCAATAAAGATAATTTAAAACGACATCGAAAAAATCTAACGCAAATTGAATTCAAACATTTAGTTCGAATAAAATCGTAAAATTTTGCCGTTGTTCTCAATCAAAATCGTTTTTGCAGCATTCAATGAGTCAGCAATTAAAATTCACCAAACCATCAATTGATTGATATTTTTTAGATAGATGACTTTTATTGCCTCGTTTCAAATTTAAAATAGGAAAAAACTACCTCTCCCAGTACGTAAAACTGTCAAACAATTGTAATTTCTTGTTTATAGCCTATGTTCATGAACTAAAGTAAAAGCTTGAGTACTGACATTTCTTAGTAGTACTACATTTCAATTTATTAAAAAATACCGTATTGGTTTTCTCTCAATTTTATTTCTCATTTTTACTAGTGACTAAGTTCTGAATTAACGGACATTTTCACCCTGGCGGGAGGCTAAACAATTGATTATAATATTGACAAGTGAAAACAAAGATTGTCAATTATGTATTTACTACATTATTGGAACACATTGATATAAAATCAAATATTGAAAGTACTACTTTACTATAGCTATGTGAGTAAAAACATGGTTCAAAATATGTATTTAAGAAGTTTTACAGGAAATAGGTATTTAAATAATTAAATTTTGGGAAAACTACAACAGGGGCCACTGATCGGTAGCCACTAGCAATACGCGCTCCGCCTCAGCAATTTGTCGGCCTCGTCGTGAGTTTTTGTCAGCGCGTTTGCCTACCATGCAACAGTTCTCGGGTTTGATTCCCGACATGGTTGGCACGAAATATTTATGTAAAAATGTGTTTTTACACTTGAATATTTCACAATCTCTGACTGGTACCTGAAGTAAAAGACTGATTATCTTGCCTTCTTATAATAAAAAATAACCAAGATACGCTGGTGGATTGGTGTATCAATGCAGTGTCCTATGCGACATTGTAAAAAATATTTCCCAGTTCTTTCCTCGGTTCTTATTTTTCTTTCCTTCCATACTCATTATCTGATTCCCTACTCCTCATTCTTAAATATGTATAACATTTTTGTTTAAAATCAATATGTGCAAGCCTTATCTCCCAATTAAAAAAAAACATTTTTATTATTTAGGTTTTTATTTATAAAAATATTTTTTCGTTTTTAAGTTCAAATTTTCGACCAACTCTTATTTTGACCAGTCTGTTTTTTCGATGGCTGGAAGATATTGTTTATAGCAATAAGTCCATCAAAGTACTTATTCTTTGTACTTGAATTTTAAAAATAAAATAAATTAAAAAAACAAAATATTTATTTATTCAATTATCATTAAAAAAATAACAGGTTGGGAAAAGAGGAATTCCGTACTTTTTGCTTTATTTCAATGTTTAATAAAAAGTGTTGAAATCATCCTATTAAACTCAAATATACGACGTTCTGTTAAATAACTTGTTGCCAATGAGAATTTAACTTAATAATGCCTCTCTCGTAGAAGCCCTCATCCTTAATGGCAATTAACTCGGACAACCAATTTTCACATTTTGAATTTGAACCTCCAAGCGCGTTGGCCATAGACAGGAACAGGTAGTAATCACTTGGTGCTAGGTCTGGACTATAAGATAGATGTATAAGGACTTCCTTTCCGAGCTCCCGGAGTTTCTGGCACGTCATCAAAGATGTGTGCGGCTTGGCGTTGTCCTGATGAAACACGATTCCTCTCCTATTCACCAATGCTGGCCGCTTTTGTTCGATCGCCAGCTTCAAACGGTCGAGTTGTTCATAGTCGACCACAATCTCTGTCACTTGACATCGTCGTAAGTGACCCATTTTTGATCACCAGTCACCATTCGCTTCAGAAACGGGTTGATTTTGTTGCTATTCAGAAGCAATTTGCAGATGGAAGTACGGTCCACGATATGTTTTTGCGTCAGCTTGTGTGACACCCAAACGTCGAGCTATTTTTTAAATCGAGCCTTCTGCAAAAGGTTCAAAACGGTTTTATAACCAATATTCAGCTTTTGAACGATGCTATGACTGCTAACATGACGGTTTATCTCGATATTTTCCATAATTTTATCGACATTTTCGACGACAGGCCTGCCAGAGCGTGGAGCATCATTCACCTCCACTACACCAGAGCGAAATCGGTCTAACCACTGTTGTGCAGCACAATTAAAAATAATGTTGGCTCCGTAAAAATTGCAAATTTTTTGGCTTTTTGCTGACGATAAATAGATTTTTAAAGTAATTTAAAATGTTAGTGACTGTCTTGCTCGATAAGATGATGTGCAAAATAAATAACCACCTTGAATTAAATATCAATAAATGCAAAATAATTTCTTACCGTAAATCTGAAAAAGATATAACCTTCGACTATAAACTTAAACGACCAAATTCTTTCCATTTTAACTTTAATAAAAAATTTCGGAGTGATTCTAGACAACAAACTAAATTTTCATGAATACATTGGCTATATCATTTACAAATTTCTTAAGTTTTTTGTATTTGTTAACAGGCTACATCCGATTTTGAAAATATATTAACTCTAAAAACACTTTACGTTTTACTTTATGGCTTCTTTTTATTTTTGAATACGCCTCCGTAATATGGGCCCCTTCATATGGTACTCCAATAAATCGAATCAAATCAGATCAGCATAAATTTATAAAAAAATTTCGTACAAACTAGAAATCACAAGAGATCACTATAACTATACCGACATGGAACTTTTCCTGAATATATCCAGTCTCTCACAACGTCGATTCAATGCAGATTTAATTTGCATGTTTAAAATATTTAATAAATTATTTGATGTCCCAACTAATATCTCTTGATGTTCCTTCGCGTAGACTCAGAAATAATAAAATTCTGTTCCTCGGTCATCATGAGACTAATTATGGTTTTTATGTGACTCTGCCGAGAATGATAAGATTTGTTAATAAAAATCAAGATCTAAATTATTTTGATTGTAAATTGATTTTTTTTACAAAAAGACCGTAGAAATATTCCCCATAAATTTACTGTACATTTGTAAAATTAACCTGGATTCCACAATACCTGTCTATTATATGAACTTGTTTTTGCTTTTCTTTGTTGTATTGCTTCTATTATTTGTATCTGTATTATTATTGTTTTTTGTTTTATAGTTTGTTTAAATTGGAAAATAACTACTATGAACGACTTCGCAAGTTCTTGTGCATCGACCAATCAATTACAGCGTGGGTATGTGTTGTGTTAGATTTCTGGTTTTTAGGAAGCCGTTAAAATAAACGTTCAGTTTATTATTATAGCTACGGGCTCTACTTTTAATTGTCACGACAACTCGCCGACAAGAACCAAGGAAGTCACGATCGGAGTAATATCAAATTTACAAAACCTTAAAATCATAGTTATGAGAATACGATGCATAAAAGAATCAAAATGATGGCTTTATTTGATAGTAAGAACAAATCAAAAAACCACTGAAATTCCTCATTCCTTCTTAATGGTAAGTCGTAGCAATGTTAAATTTGAACACGTTATTAAAGATGCGATTTCTAGGTTAACGGTGCTATTTTTAAGCATAAATTTTTTCACCATTCCTAGATTCAGATTTGACATTTTTGTCAATCAAAGTTGTAGAAATGTGAAATTTTGAACTAAAAGCTTGCCTACCACATACCGCACACTGCATCTGAGGACATACGTCTCCTTGACGGTGCCCACAATTTGCTCGTTTTCAAATGAGAAAAGCTGCCCGAAGGAGCTCTCTGAAATCTTGTAGCCTTAGCATCTTTGTGCTGAAAGAAAGTAATCCAGAAGTATATAATATGTACTTCATTGGATTGAAAAAATAAGGAAGTCAATTTTGCACTGACTGGGATTTAATTGATTGGACATGATCAATTCGCCGAAACGATAACAAAACTTTTTAAAAGCCTTGAAATTTTTTTGGAAGCCACCAGATCTGTATATGCGACAGGACCTATAACAGGGCCACGGATTGTAGCGAGAAGCTTTATTCGGTTATCATAGAGAAGGGGAAAGGGACAAGACTACAGGATGTGTTCAGTTACAGTTACAGTCATAGTTAGGTACATACATTTTCAAAATTGACCACTAAAGACAAAATTTGAAAAGCAAGACATAATTGTTTATGACCAACAAAAACTGATTTTAATTTAACTTCTTATAAAGCAGAATAAAAATCCTAATATTTTTTTTTTTTTAAATTGCTGTAAATATAGAATGATTTAATTATTGACAAATAGATATACACGCTGCGCTGTAGAGAAAAGCCTAACATTTAGCTGGTTCGAAAATATAAATAGAATACATATTTATATAAAAAAGTAGACAAAACTGTAATTACTCGTATTAATGTATTATGAAGCTCATCGTCAGAGTGCTTTTTGTTTCCGGTAAGCGATAGGTAATATTTCTAGGAAACATTAGTCGCCATTAAACTAAAATGATATACCTAGTTTTGTAAGCTTATTGTACTCTTTTGAAATTTATAAATATTTTGTTTTTGCGTTGTGTTGTCCTTCATAAACGGCGGTAGCGTGTTTTTCCCAGAAAGTAATGAGTGCTTTGTTATTATTGAAAATCATGAATTATAAATATCCGGACAACTCAACTTTTATAATACAAATAGGAATAAAATATTACAAGTTTTTTTATTTTGTAAAAAGAAATATTAGCGTTCTTATGATATACCCAAATTTTAATTTTGAAGGCCATTTTCGACATGTTGTAAATAACTCCTTATTAGAAAATGGGAATCAAGTTGAAGTAGAGTGGGATTCGAACCACGGACCTTTGAGCTGTGAGTCCGAGACACTAGCCACGGGACTACAACTCGAATCTTCATTGGGAAATTGCCTGGTTCGCTGTTGAATTCATTATTTAATTAAACAGTGAACAAGAATATTGTTTATTTATTGCCTTTTATTCAAATTAGTCGGGTAAATGTGTTTTTGTCTAACAATTGCTACAGGCTTTCCATACTATCTGCTAGAATAATAGGATATTGTTTATAATTTGTCCATTTATGGTAATGCCGTATGTAAGTTCATTTAGTGAATCTCTAAAAATGGCTTAAGAGTACAAATTAAAAAGGAGAAGAGACAGAATGGTACTCATTAAGTTACTTATTAATCTAATTAATTAGAGTTTTGCTGTACTAGACATAAATAGAAGCTTACGAGTTTATTCAAGATAGTATTGAAACTACCCGTTTGTAGCGATTAATATATGTAGTTTATAATATTATTAATGTGACGGGTTGCGGTCCCGTCCCAAGTCCCGGATTCCGTTGCGAACCCCGCTCTACTGGAACTAGTTTTCTAAACACGAATAAAATGACACTCAAATTTTAGTATTGACTAAATCACAAGAACTCGATGTTTTTCTTAAAAAACAGACATAATTTTATTGTTTTTTATTTTTATTTATTTGTTTATTTTTCTAAAAATTTTTTAAATAATAATGAATTATTGTAATTATATTTCTCAATCCAATTTAGAAAAATGCCCGCTAAGACTTCAGCGTCTAAGGGTGGGCCATTCCTTTTTTAATTATCAAAAAGTTTATAGCATATAAATATGGTATGACACAACCATGAAGAGAAAAGGAAAGAAAAAGAAAATAAAAACCAAATTAACATATGCTGGTATTACGAAAACATGATTTATTTGCAGTATGCATTTATTTTGAATTTTAATTATTTTTTTAATGAATATGTCTATCTGTTCCTTCCATGCTAATCCAAGACCTCAAACCTACTTTAAACTATACCAATGATTTATTGTTTTGTAGTTGATTAACAACTATAGCCAATTTGTACAAAATGTTTAAAATAACTAAAAGATACAGTTGAATACAGTAAAGGAAAAGCATAGTCAACAGATATGGTTAAACAAAATAAAGGTAAAACACAGTAAATATAGTGATTTTGTGATAAAACAAAACAGTGTCACACATAAAACAGTAAAACGTTGTTAGAAAAGCAAAAAATAAAAGATACATATAATTTTTTTAATCTTAGATTCATATTATGAATATATACATAGATACATTATGTTTTTTTTTTAAAAATAAAAACCTTTATTAGCCTAAATAAACAATACATTCAGTAAAAAAATGGAACACTTAAGGTTGAAACTACCAAAAAAGAGTCTAGCTCTTGTGTTTGGCAAGTTTACAAAATAACATAAAAAAGAAACATAAAATGCAAAACAAAATAATAAAATAAATTAAAAAATTAAACAATTTTCAAAAATTGAGAAAGTATAACACTAAAAAATATTAAATAAAAACACAAAATTTATTAACACAGGCACATATTTAACATACATCTTTTTTATCAAAATACAGTTAATGTAAATTATGTCAAGAACTTTTTTTAAATTTATCCTTAAATTTTTCGTAATTTATTTCTTGACGTAGATTTTGTGCTAAATTATTGAAAAGCTTCCGTCCTTTGTGAGTATAATGATGTTTGGCCGTGGTAGTTTCAATTTTCTAGAGCTTCAGTAGAGCGAGGCATCTTGTTCTTAACCTTCCCCGCAATACGGTCCTATGGAAGGCTCTCTTTATGCACCTGGAGCATACAGCACTTTCCGTAGATATCCTCCACTCTTAAAACATTAAATTCTTTGAACAGTTCAGTAGTTGAGAACAAGGATGGTTTATAAAGTATTATTTTAATGATTTTTTTTCTGTAGAACTTTTAAGGGTCTAATATGAGCGTTATAAGCCCCTCCCCATCCAACTATTGCATATTGAATGATTGACTGTACTAGATCATAATAAACTGTATTTAATTGATTCGTCAATAAAATACGTGAATGTTAGGTAGTGGTTTTTTTCTGAATTCATTGTCAAGTAACTTTGATCCAACCACTCTTTTAAACTTTTAAGTTATTCCAAGTTTTTTCATTAAAAATCATCACATTATCGTCGGCGTAAGAAATGATTTCGCCCTTAAGTGGTAAATTGAACATTATATTGACATATATTATAAATAGTATAGGACCTAGAAAAGTACCTTGCGGGATGCCAAAATAGAAGGAAACTGAATCGCTTAATGGTTTGTTTATCTTGGTGTACTGGATTCTGTTTTTTAAGAATTTTTCTAACCACACAAGAACCGTTTCACCAATCCCATAAAATTTAAATCTGTTTATCAGTCTGACGTGCGATACACTGTCAAAAGCTTTTCTTAAATCCACAAATATTGCAAGTACCTTATTACCCTTGTCCAATGAATCATATATTATTGATGTTAATTTGGCTATGGCATCTTGAGTGCTTATATTTTCTCTTAAGCCATACTGGTAACCGTTAAGTATTTTATTTTCTTTTAGATAAATTAACAGTTGCTTTTGACTACTTTTTCAAAAAAATTGGCAATATTTGACAGATAAGAAATTGAATGTTAGTTGGTAAGTTCTTCGTGATCTCCGTTTTTTTACACTGAGATTACTATAGTTTTTTTATAGTTTTTCGGAAAAACTCCATTTTTTAAGCTTGTATTTACAATATGAGTAATTGGTTTAGTTATAAAAGGTAATAATAAAGCTTTGATTAATGGGACAGTTACATAATCAAAACCAGGACTGGCAGAGTTTCTTAGACTATTAATGTGTTTTTTAATTTTATCTTCTTCTATTTCATCAAAAAAATCCAATTTTACATCATTTACACAGTTTTCGAGGATATCGTTTTTAAAATCTGGATTAATATTTTTTGCTAGATTTTCACCGACTTTAGAGAAAAAATCGTTTAAGTGATTAGCCATCTGTTTTGGTTCCTTTTCTGCCGGAATAAATTGATTATTAAGTTTAATCTTTTGTGTCGGATTAGAAACATTATGTTTTCTTTCAGTTATGTCGTTTATTATTTGCCAATTTTTTAATTGTCATTGTCACATTCTAGTATTTTTTCTCTAAAGTATGTTTCTTTAGTCCGTTTAATAATTTTTGTTAGGTTTTTTCTACATTTTTTTATAAAACGATGATAATGTTAAGTTTTGTGGATATCTTTTTAAACGGCAAAAAAGATTCTCTTTTTTGCGGATAGACACAACAATTCCTTTTTTCACAACAAAACTTTTATTTTGAATACGGATTGAGTCGAAGCCGCTTCGATATAATTATTTAATGTTTTTTCAAAAGACAACGCACAATCGTGTGCATTATTAGAAGATGTGCAATCATGTGCATTATGTTGATACTTTATTACTATCTTCAAGTCTGTAGCACTAACTATGCAAAACACTCTTTCTTCTATCGTTCTTGTTCAAATCGTACTATTTTTTTCATCTATTGATATATTTAACACGCCCCTTAATTTATTTAAAAATAAATTACGACTCATTCTTCCTGGCTGCAATACACTCCCACTCTGTTTTTGATGATGCACATACTTAAATTCGCCTAAGCACCCATTTACATATATAAATATATATAATATACGCAGGCACACGTTTTCGAATGGACCATAATTTAATGTGTACCTTTATATTTAGAAACTTCGCTAATCTGTTTTTCAATTTTATCTTTAAAATGTAATTTAATTATTGTTGACTTTATGTTTCTATAAAATATATAAATAAATACGTTAGCATAAAAATATTGAATTTAACATATAAAAAAATATGATTTTTGGTTTCTTGGTTAATTTTGTAATGTCAGTATTTCCCATTTTCTGTGTTCAACTAAATGAGTAGGTTAAATCAACCTAGAAGTAGGATTGTTTGTTAATAATGTTTCCGAGGTCTCAAACTAATTGTATTTTTCCTCTTTCTATTTTTAAAAATCTAAACAAGGATGTAAGTATAAAACAAATTATTACACATTCGCCAGGAATACTCCAATTATTTTATTTACTTTAATTTTAATTTTATTAATTTATTCAAACGCCTTGCAGACTTTTACATGTTTCACATATTTCAATAAAAGGACAGACATGTATTTTACATAAAAGCAACAAAAAAGAAAAAAATGTTAAACCATATTAAATAATAGTAAAAAATGTATGTGTATACATCAAGTACATATATATATATATATATAAATGGCAGTGGAGAGAACAAAAGCGCATTACTGCCTATCAGTTCCATTAAAAGAATCTTTAAATAGAAGAAGTAAGAAAAAAAAATATTTAGAATTTAGATATAAGTTATTAAAAGTATACAATTCAAATCAACGATATCTATATCATTTGCGTATTTATTTGCAAACGCATGAATTTTCCTTAGTACATAGTTACATCGAAGATATTATTAAATCGGTTAACCCGGCCAGTTAATTAGTTTTATCAGTTGGGAATAGTCACATATTGAATGAAATATTTTTAATAAAAATAATAAATCATACAACTTTCTTATATTTTGTAAAGTTTAAATAATTACTTCAGTAAGTATACCTAATATAATCAACTTGTATACCTTACTTAAAATAAACGAAAGGTAAAAATTCATGTTGAACTCTTTCGATAGTATTTATCTGCACTTTATAAAATGGTGACAATATAACCGAGCTGTTTTCAAATTGGCTAAATACTAAAGCCACATATAATATTTTCATTACATAGACCAAGTCAAAATCTCTGATTGTTTGGAACAGAAATCTCAGAGTTTTTATGCGTTTATTTGTTATTCTCTGCATATTTATTTATGTTTAATAAAGTTTAATTTTTCATCAAATATAATACAAAGATCGGTCATTTTGGTCTATCGCTCTAAATTTACAGAATTTATAGTGTAGTTGAAAGCAATTGGGTTTTTTATCGGCAAATAGTCAAAACTTTGCATTTGTCAACATTGAGAAATAAATTCTTAAACTATACATTCAAACAATTTAAATTAGATTGCAAGTTATGCCATGACCTATACTTGGCAAACCGCAAAACTTTAGCAGATTATTATAGCTTTATACTTGGGAACTGACTTATTCCAAACGATATGGTCAATTTATTGCCGGAATATTACATTCGACGAGTAAAAGTATTGAATCCAGACGCAATATTGTTGGAATTACATACAAAAAGTACGAGTTTTAAAAATAAAATTATAAAACATAAAATTTATTCATATTTCGCGTTTAATTTGTCTTTAGGCATGTTAAACAAATATATTTTTAAATCACAAGGAGGATTAATCTCCATTCGATGTCTTTTTTGGAATTTTCGGTTGAAAGCACTCGTTAAATACATTAATGATTTTGAATTCTGAAAAATGTTCGTTAATTGAGTTCAGGGCCTCTTAATAACTGTTATTACAAAAGTTAATCCAATTCATTGTATCGGGAATATCGAGGCTTCTACAAAATTGTTTTTTATTTTAGGATATTTAAATCGAATGAGAAGATTTGTTTTGTTCCCTATGTTGCGTTGCAGCCATTTTAAGCTTCAAATAAAATTTCTAAAATCTGAATTCCCGAAGTATTAACTTCTTTGTTATGAAATTTTAAACCTCATTTGTGCTTTCCATCGCTTGGATATCGATTTTATGTCTTAATAAACAACAGCTTTTTCATACACAAAAGAAGGCTATTGCAAAACTTTGATAATTGTTGGTTTTTGAATAGAAGTCTTCGCGCACACCCACCTATTTTCAAACAATATGAAAATTGGTAAATCAAGAATATTCCTAAGTTTCCTTTATTATTACCTTCATTGTTATTTTAAATCAGAGCTTTTTTGGACCTTCGCCGAAAACGGTTTATTTATCTTTTTGATAATAGTTTATATATAAGATAGCTCCACAGTTACGTTATTTTTGCTTTTAATTATTTACTCAATAGTATTATTGAATGATACAAAATTACGTATAATTTATTATTGAAATCAACTTAATCATACGTATTTACATTTTTCTTTGATGTTTTATTTGAATGTAAACGATTTTCTTTTAAACGTAGTTATGCAAAAATAGAGCCAGCCATAGAAAAGTGAAATGAAAAGTGAGATAATAGCACGTTTGTGAAAACAGTGAATAATCAAATCTACACAAAAGTTGGAATGTTTATGACTTTGACAAATGAGACACAATTAATACATTAGTTTATTTAAATTTCAAACAAGTATCTTATTATGTATTAGACCAATTTCAGTAGTAGTTCTTAAGAACTGTAAGATTTTTCTAGAGCTGTGCGTGTTTTCTACAAATTGAATTTTTTTTTGACATCAACACTATTTTTAGAAGGTGATTATTACCGTATTTTGTATGAAAGCGGCCTAAGGGTTTTTAGCAGAACATAGAATTGATCTTGCTACGCCCGATAACTTTAACAGTTTTTTTTTTATTGTGGACTGGCAGCTTTCTGCATACCTACGTTCATTTGTACTTTGGTATCCTTAATCAACAATATTATTAATTTATTAAAATGTTCAAAGACAGAACCAGTCAGACCTTTACTCCCCTAGAGAGAAATAATGACTTAGAGGTATTTTAAGAGATCGAACAAATTTTATAGAAAAAATAGAAGTTAAGGCATTTACGCGGCTTGCTAACTGTCATTGGCTGATTTATATAGCCACTTTACACACTATTACTTTCAACATTGTACATTTGTTTAAACATGAATTTTGCAATGATTTTTGCTGTATTATTTGTCATAAACCAAGTTTTGGAAGCACATTTTAGGGTCGGTCTAATCAGTATTTTGTACAGTAATATCTTCGTGTTTTTTTGCATAAATTTGCTTAATAATTGTTTCTGGAGCGCGTTGTAGCGATGATTTGCTGCCTTTATTCTCTTTTTGTTTTTTTTGTGTATTTACTGATTTTAGCTGTGAGCAACTCGATTAACTTGAACGACTTCAGAATACTTGCATAAGGTACATTTTAGGTCTTAGAAAATATGACCACATTTCTGATTATCGTAGGCAACTAAAATGGCTCAAAATTTAACAGCGGAGAGACTGTCACTCCATCTCACTTTTGTTCAATGTACTTCATAGTCCTAACGCTCCTATATACCTGCGTGAAAAATTTCAACGCTTATCAGTTCATGGTTTACCTTTTTTTTTTTTCAATTTTTCCACACTTCCTCTTTTCAAAATAGATGGTACAGAAATTCCATTCATGACTTCAGTCAAAAACTTAGGTATTATCATTCATAAGCATTTAGAGTGGCACGATCAGGTTAACGAAGTTAGTCGTAAACTTTATAGCAGTTTGCACTCACTTAAAAGATTACAGAATTTCTTGCCAATTAATGTTAAGCAAACATTAGTCCAGAGCTTACTTCTTCCACTCCTTGACTACGCGGATGTATGTTATCCAGATGCTAACTCTGAATTGCTTGATAAGTTAGAACGATTGCAGAATATTTGTATTCGTTATATCTTTAATCTTCGCAAATTTGACCACATAACCGAGTATCGCACGCAACTACACTGGCTCAGTATCAGGCATAGAAGAAACATTCACATTCTATCACTTCTTCACAATATTTTAAATAATCCCACTTCGCCTGTTTATCTGAGAGAGCTCATCCAACCTCTTTCACAACACGGACTATCTCTTCGTTCTAGTAACGAGAGAACTCTTTTAATACCCCGTCATCGCTCTAATTTTTTTGCCTCCTCTTTCACAGTAGTAGCCGCTCGATTGTGGAATAATCTACCCACTAATGTTAGAGACGCCCCTTCTTTATTTACATTTAAGTCAAGATTGAAATGTCACTATCTAAATATTTAAATTGTTCCTTTATCCTTCTTCTATCCTTCCCATCCCCTCTCCTCTCTTCATAGTAAAGTGTTATTTTTTTTTTATACATTTATTTATTTTTGTTAATCTTTGCTTTTAATTTTTGTATAAAATTGTAAGATTCAATATGTCCATATATTTATAATTTTCTGAAACTGAACGGTTTGGGTAGGTAGGAAGAAATTGCCTTAAGGCAATATGCCCGCCCTTATATGTATATTTATTGTATATGTATATAAAGTGTCAATAAATAAAATACCTCTTCGTTCTAATTCTCAAGGCACTCTCTTAATACCCCTCCACAATTCCGCTTTCTTCTCTAACTCATATAGTGTCCATGCGGCTCGACTGTGGAATCATCTCCCATCCGCCATCAAGGATGTTACAACAGAATCTCTATTTAAATCATGTCTAAAGAAACATCTCCTTTCTCTTCCTTAATTTCTCCTCTTTTCCTTTGCTCTTTTTTTTCCAATTTCCCATTGAGTAATAGTTTTGATTTAAGGTCATTTATAAACAAAAACGTTTAGTTATATTATTTTTATATATCTATAGCTTTTTAATCTTTATTTTCTATAGAATATGTTCTGAAACTTGAATTATAAAAATAAAACTATTATTTTATTAGTTAGTTGGAAAAAATTGCCATTCGGCAATAAGCTTGCCAATGTACAAATAACATTACGTACAAAAAAAATAATCAACAAAACTATTTTTTAGATCCAATTTTTAAAATTAATACTATTGTTGTTTTCTCTATTTTTGTATCTATTTTTTATAAAAGTGAAATACTTAAAAAATACGTGTAAATAATATATTTTAAATATTATGTTAGTGTTATGTATTTAAACTCATATAGTGTCCATGCGGCTCGACTGTGGAATCATCTCCCATCCGCCATCAAAGATGTTACCACATTATCTCTGTTTAAATCACGTCTGAAGAAGCATCTCCTTTTTCTTCCTTAATCTCTCCTCCTTTCCTTTTTCCTCTTTTTTTTATTCTCCCATTGAGTAATAGTTTTGATTTAAGGTAATTTATAAACAAGTACGTTTATTTCTATTTTTATATATCTTAATTAGAGCAGAATGCAAGGCTGAGTTAAGCATTATCGACAAAATTAAGAAAGGTCTTTTGCGATGGTTCGGTCATGTGGAGCGAATGAATGATGAAAGAACGGCTAAAAAGATTTATGATGCGAATGTGTCTGGTTGTAGAAGTCGAGGAAGGCCGAGAAAGACATGGCATGATCAAGTACAACAAATTCTTGAAAGTGGTCATGTGAAAAGTCGGAATAATCGACGTGCGTGCATGAGAAGATGTATGAATGTGAAGGAAGCAAAGGAAGTGTGCCAGGACAGAGTGGTGTGGCGTTATATCCTCTCTGCCTACCCCTCTGGGGAAATGGCGTGATGGTTAGTTAGTTAGTTAGTATATCTTTAGCTTTTTTATCTTTATTTTCTATTGAATATATTCTGTAACTTGAATTATAAAAATAAAACTTTTATTTTATTGGTTGGTTGGAAAAAATTACCATTTGGCAATAAGCCCGCCAATGAACAAATAAAATTATGAACAAAAAATTAAATAAATAAATAAATATTGCTATTCCTAGTAGCAGTAGGACCTTCGTATGTGAACGAGTTTACGACCTCAAAATTGTAGTTTTCCGCTGTGAAGGTGTGAAGGATTATTTTTTAGGTTTGAGAGACAACCATCAATTTTGTTTTGTCCTTATTAATTATAATTCCCACATTTCTTTACACTTGGTTCAAGCGTTAAGTGTGCTATAATATAAGTACAAACTAGATACTCTTGAGCAAAAATATTAATTTATTTAACCTCATTTGATGACAGAAAAAAGGGTTTTTTTAACAACTATAACCAACGTCGGTTTTTTGTATGAATGTTTCTTTTACAATTTAATTAATGTTTCAATATAAATAACTTTTTTGAGAAACATCTCATGAAAAATTAAAATGAACTTTTTATCCGAATAATAATCGCGCTTTGTTTTGGTATCATAAAAACTTCCAGCAATTTATCATCAACTTTTTAATGAAGGAAAATTTAATTAACAAGTGTTTTATAAACTACACGACTTTTAATTGCATAAAAATTTTGTATGCAAACTTTAATTATTTGTTTTATCGAAAATAATAACTTTTCAACTCGCTTTAGCAAACAAGTTAATGAATTGCGTTATCTGATTTCTTCATTAAAATTTATTTTATCATAAATACATTTTTTGTAAAATTTTCCAGTCAACAAGAGTACATACTCCGTTCCAAGCTACACAATTATACTTTAAAATATAATGATTATTTTCAAGTTTATATAAAAAACAGACAAATATAACATAAACTTACCAGTATACACATTTTGATATGTATATACCAGCGTACCCAACAGACGTTCTCCTGCCCGAACGTTGGCTTGCTTGCTATTACCTTTGAATAAGACTTTTCATTAATAAAGGTACCTTGGTACTTGATTTTGGTTGAATTCCAAAACATAAAATAATTAATTTTCAAATAAAGAATTCTTTTTGCAAATGTCGAACTCGGGTCTTCTCACCAACATGGAAGCACTTTGTTTATGAATGCGATTTTCAAAAAAATATTTAATGACAGTTAATATTATCTTAGCGTTACCAAAAATTGAGTAAAAATAAATAAATGGGAAGAAATTAAAAGGAATCTAATTAAAAAATCTTATTGGCGTACATCTTTCCGTTTTTTTTACATATATTCTTGTCGAATATAACTCTTATAAGTCGATGAAAAAAAAATATACTTCTTGCTTCTTTTTCAGTTAAATAATAGATATCTACAAACACGCGCATCGCAAAGACCTACATTTCGCTGAAAACCGCACGTAAA
This sequence comes from Micrasema longulum, assembly GCF_059751315.1. Classification (NCBI taxonomy): domain Eukaryota; kingdom Metazoa; phylum Arthropoda; class Insecta; order Trichoptera; family Brachycentridae; genus Micrasema; species Micrasema longulum. The sequence continues at coordinate 89,627 of NW_028279283.1, forward strand.
TTGATGAAGCCGTATAGGAGAAGTTCAGTGACATCACACGTACAGCAGAATTATAAATATAAAGACATATACACAATACACACACATATATATACTAGACGTGAGACGTGAGACGTGAGTAAGACCCTGTCACCGAGAGAAATTTGATCACTTGATCTGCATCACCGAAGTGACGGATTTTTTAAGTAGTTCGATTGAACTTTATTATTTGAAGATTCTCTATTTGGAAACTAGTATTTCGAACATTATTTCCGAAGGACTTTTTTTCTTTGAAATGATACCGTTGACGTCTTATGTATCACATAGGACATGTGGCGTTCTAAGTGGCCGTTATTGGAAGTATTCATTATAAAAGAAATCTGCCAGTGCTCAGAGTTGACATTTAAATCAAAATGGAAAAATCTGTTAAATGTCGTTGAATAATTTTGTGATTAAATTTACTAGTATCTTCAGAAAAAGTTTTTATTTCTGATTTTCAAAACAACTCGCAGAACACATCGTATTGACGTCGAGCGGAATATTTTTTTATTTTTTTAAGAAAAAAATATTAACGTTCTTAAGATTTACTCAAATATTTCAATTTTGGGGCCTGATACTCACTTTAAAAAAACAACTTGGGGTAGAATGAGGTTTGAATCTGGAACCTCTGATCCGCGAGTTCACATCATTTTTTTATTTTATATTTTTAGATTTAATAATAAGCTAGTTCATAACATTTAAAGAACAAATATTATTTATTTATAACAATAATATTAACATTTCTGAAGATCATTTTTTGAAATATTTCAAGGCTTTCTATTTCTCTTATTTCTTCAGGTAACTAATTGTACAGTTTAAGTCCCTTGTACAATAAGTTTTTATGTGTTTTTCTTTAGTAATCTTATTTTTTTTATCCCTCATTTCGTATGTATGACATTGTTGGTTAAATTTGATCATGTTTATGTTTTTAATCCCCTTAATTATTCAGTGTATAAAAATTACTCCATTATATTTTGTTTGTTGCTTTACGATGAGCTTACACTAGCCACGGGACCACAATCCGATTCGTTATACCCACCGACTGCGGTTCTAATAAAATTTCGCACAAGTTTGGCGTCAAAACGTCATGCGTGCCGTTTGCCCCGCGGGCACGTAAGGTCTCGTTTTCGGGTAATTCAAAATATTTTTATGATCAAAACGCATTAAGCGGCCCTGCGCGGTGCATCGCGGCCTCGTGACATATTATTTATTTTATTTTATTTTGTTTGTTCAGAAAAACAACAGCAATACAAAAAAATATAAACAACATATAAAAAATAAAAAAAATAAAGCCAAGTAATTTGTCCACATAAATACAATTATAAAAATCCAGTTCAGTTAGATATTAATATCGAAGTGCATGCATGTGAGTTTTTTGTGAGGATGCGTGGTTAAGGGAGTAAAGTGTGGTTTTGGTAGGTATGTGAATGTGTGTGAGTGTATATGGGTGTGAGAATGGGTTTACGGACAGGGTAAGTGTGTGTTTGATACGAGCGAATAGAAAAATCTTAAGTTTATAATGAAAAAACAAAAATATTAAAAAGAAACAATATTTTTTATAAATATTAGTTTTTGAATTATTATTTTAAAAGTTACTTAACTGCAGCTCAATATATCTATGCTATTAAAAAAAATCATAATAATTACGCGCCAAGCGAATCAGAGGAGAGTCCTGTGCATAGTTGGTGCGAACTGTAGGTACATGAAAAAGAGATAGATCAGTGTGACGGGTGCGGTAGCCAGGTACGTTAAGGGTCAACTCAGAATTTTCACTGTTTTTTATTTAAAAAAATAAATAAAAAGCGTGAGGAGACCTTATTATGAATACAGATTTCGTATTCTAAATGGCGGCCGTCCCGAATATTTTCCCAAGTTTACCAAAGGGTACTTAAATGCTATTGCTACAAAAATTGGAATAAAATAACAGTAAAAAGTATAATAACTCGAGCGACAACTTACATCTTACAATCGGTACCAAACACGAAAACAGGGAATGCCCAATGGTCGAACAAATACTTTGTTTTTAGTTTTTTTATACTCTTCAATAAAAATATTTTTACTATGCAAGAAATCATGAACCCAGTTAGCGTAAGTTCGATAATTCATTTTTTGGCAACAGGGCAATCTTCGGTGGGATATATTTTTTATGTGTTTATATATTATTGTATTTAAATACTACTTTTAAAACGTTTTTTTTTCAAAATTTAAAAAATAATCCTGTGGAAAACCATAACAATTTAAAATATGTACGACAGTAAACATAAAATAAAGCCATTCAAGTGTTCCACAAAAATACAACTTAAAAAACCCGGTGAAGTTAGGAAAAGAAAACACAAAAAAATACTAAAAATAATTATATGTAGCGTATGTGTGCGAGGGTGCGTGTGTATAAAAGTGTAGTTTGGTTTAGGTAAATGCCAGTGTGTGTATGTAAATGATATGAGTAAGTAGATAAGAAACTATAATATGAAAATAAATTATTGAGAATTTAAAAAAAAAAAGTGGTTTGAGAAATCTTATTTTGAAATTAGTAATCAATTAATTTGGCAAACCACAATTAAATATATAATACACTATATTACTAGCTTTTACCAGTGGCTTTGTTTATATGGTATTTGGATGAAATTAGTTCTTTAATTAGTTAAGAGTATGTCTTTTAACAATAAAAAAAAACTCTATCGTATGATATATTTTTGGTATTTAAAGTTGCCTGTTTTGATTGCCGGCATCGTTATTTTGTTTTGATATAAAATCATTTTTATATATTTTTAGCTTTATTTATAACACAAAGCTCACAAACAATAAACAATACATCATTCTATATTAATGAACAATATCTTATCATAACAAATTCACAATTTGTTACGATTGGATATTGTTCATCAATTTCTTGGGGCCACAATATGCACAAATAAGTTTATAAAATGTCGTTTTTTTTTAAAATGGATGACTTAAATTTGATTCTACGAGTATTATGAAAGTCATTACAATTAATCATACTAACAGATTATAGCAAATAATTTTATCTAGCTAACGTAAGGGACTCTTTGATTTTACAAATTGCGTTACAGTTCTCCTTGAATTATATAATAAATCGTTAAGGATATCAATTTTGGCATTATTTTCTACATAATTATATAATCTTAATATACGCAATAAACCTTTAAAATGCGCCATATTACTATCGAATATTTGAAGATAAAATGTAGTGTACGAAATCAATCGCCAACTGGGGACATTCAAAGATACATTCTAGTCATTATTACACTTGGTTGTGTTATAATGATGCATCAAGTCCAAAACCTGTCTCCTAAATTCCAACGTATCTTGATCAAAATGTTCTAGGGGCTGATTATCAGACTGAAAGGTTCTGCCTAGGTTACATTTAAACGTGACGTTACGAAAAAAGTTTTATTGGACGTATTCAAATAAATTTTTCCATTGAAATTTTTTTCGAACGAGTGAGACGTTTTTTGTATTTTTTTTTTGTTTATTTTTCCATACATATTTACGTTTACGTAAATTTTGTTTCCAAAAAAACATCATGAAATTAAGCTTAAACATAATTTGGAAAAAAATGCCCTCAAAGACTTCAGCGTCTGAGCGTGGACCATTCCCTTTTTATGATTAAAAAGTTTAAAGCTGATAAATATGGTATGACATGATTGTGAAAAAAAAAGAAAAGAAAAAGAAAGTTAACATTTGTTTATAATATGAAAACAGGATTCACTTACAGTATTCATTTTATTTTTAATCTAAAAAGGTGTCTATCTGTTCCTTCCATACTTATCCAAGACCTTAAACCAACTTTAAACTGTACCAACGATTTAATGTTTTATAATTCTTCGGGTAGAAGATTGAAGGATCTTGGACCAACATGTAAGAAGTGCCTCTGTGCGAACTTAGTTTTGCATCCTGGAACTGACAGTACACTTTCGGATCTATTGCTAATACGATTTAAATTATTGCTCAATAATTCCTTATTTAACTAAACATATTTCAGGCACTGAAATAAACATATTTTTACGAAAACTTAGAAGTCCACTCTCTACTATTTATTATATAAGTATGGACAAGTAAAGTATGGATAACAATAGATTGATGGATGTTAAAAAAATCATTTAAGTAACAAACAAAACGAATCATGGGAAAATTCTGCGCATTGTTGTAAAGACTGTTGGTAGATGGAATGAATATTACCTTGTACGTTAAGGGTTTAGAAAAACCAAATGTATTTCTCGGCATAAAACTTACCAGTTAGGAATACTTAAACCAAATCATGAACATTAAATAATGTTTCTATGAAATAGTTACTTTCTAAATAAAATATCATTTTGTTTTTAAAATAAATTGTTAGAAGCAAAATATAAGGACTTTAATAAAAACAGTGATTATTTTATGAAATAAAATAGAGTTTAAACTGAAATACGCAAAAAAACTGTGGAACTTAATAACCAATCAATATGTATTATGGTAATTATACATTTTGATATCTCTACGAGTAAATATCGGTTATCGATACGTTAAAATAATTTGCTGGAAATTAATTATGGTGAATAATTTTGTAATTCTATGTTGTTGGTAATACCCACTTTGCAAAGCAAATAGTAACGTATATATTAAATCAATGAACAAACGATATGAACTCACTCGAGTGACTTTAAATAAAAAAATAGTCAAAAGGGTAAATAGTTTTTCTACATATATATATATATATTTTTTAAAGTGACGTGTAATTCTTTTATTTGTTTGTACAGTATAATGATTTTTTTTTCGTAAAAACAAAATATGTTTTTTTTTTGTTATACGTGTATTTTTTAAGTTTCTTAACACTATTCAGTCCTTTTTACTGGAATTAAAATTATTATCATTATTTAAATGTGTTAAAAAATTGTATTTTTTCGATTCCTTCTGATTTTCATAATGTTTTTATTTCAATGTCATTTTCCATGAAAATAAAAACCTGTTCAAACATTCGACCTCTTTTCTAAGAACCTCAACAATCTTCGTAAGAATCCAGAACTTGTTTACAAAAAGAATCCCGTGTGCGGCCGGAATGGAGAAAACAGTTTTATGTATTTTTTAAAAACCGAACCATGAATATGTTTTTTCAACTGCTCTTCTGCTGCTTTAAGCTTTTTTTAATACACTTTAAAAATACTATACAATATTAATACTGTCACGTTAATTCCTTGTTTTTATTCCTAGTTAGTAAAAGGTTGGGCCCTGGCCGTCATTAATTACGATTTCCTCTCCGCCTTGGTTGTTTGACTAGCGTCGCCGTCGGTTTATTGAATAAGTACTCTTTAGTCTCAAGAGGTTTTTTATATGTTTGTTTAAACGTTATTTAAAAAGAAATGAACAAAACACTTTGTTAGACTGTTATCAAGCTTTGCTTTGAGTATAAAGAAGCATCGCTAAGTAAGAAATTTAGCAATTATACTTTTCACTATAAAGTTCGTCCCGCCCCCTGTATAGAATTTTACGACAGGTTAACAATTTTATTTAAAGAGAAGCAACAAAACACTTTGTTGAACGATAATCAAGCTCGACTTGAAGTGTAAAGAAGGATGGTTAAGGGTTACTTGCCATCGGAAGGTATGGGGTAGGTATTTGCCAATTAAGCTTAATGGTTAGGAGGTTTCTGAATGATTATTGTTTTATAACGCTATTAATAGTTGGAAAACACATATTATTGAAAGATTACATTTTAAATGTTAAATTTATACGTTTGTCCGTCTACGTCATTAGGGTGGGTATTTTTAGGAAAAAATTAGAGTTTTTTATTTATTGTGTACGCAGATAATTGGGAGAATTTTATGTTAAAATTTGTTAAGGTATCTAAAATACAAAGCTCAAAACACCAAACTTATGAGTTTTGAGAGTAAGTACTTGAGAAGAATATAAGGTATATGGTAGTTCGATTTTATAATTAGCATTGAAATCCGAGAACGGACGCAGCAGCCTTCTATAACGAGCGTCTTGAGGATGCGCCGGTGGACCTGACTTAGACACGTACCTAAATCTAAGTGGCCTCTTCTTTAAACCTGTGGGCTCACGCCGTCATAGAAGGCCGTCGATGACAATCTTTCGACTTTATTCGTTGGAACTAAGGGGCGCTGGATTGATGTGGGAAGGGACAAAAATGCTGGCTGGCGATAGGGTCTCCCGGAGGCAAGTTGTGATGTCCACATGCTCCATTCAGGAGCGGATGTGAAAAAAAAGAAGAAAAAGATCTAAAATACATCATCGGATTTTTCATTCTCTTTTTATTTTTAAAAAATGTATGAGACGCGTTTCGTCTTGTTGGGACATTTTAAACTAAATGAGATATTTCACTAATTTTCACAAAGTTTCGTTATATACTAACAATGATTGCTGTTTGATCAACAAGTATTTTGGATTTTTAGACTTAGACTTTTGTTGGTCTATATCAAAATCCTCAGTATTTGTTAAATACCTCCTTGAACTATTAACACTTTCACGCTCCTATATCATTAACCCTTTATATGGCTGTGGCAAATATACGTGCCACTTTTAATAAAGGTCAATATCTCTACTAATTTCCATCTAAAATTATGTTTATGTACTTGTTACATTAGGTAAATAGACAGTGGTCAATATAAATGTCATTTTTGGTACAAGTTGAAACCGATGGTGCAAGTGATAGCAAAAACAAAACATCTGTCACTTATATTTGCCACCGCCATTCCCGAGCGGAACTTTGCGCTGTTTGGACGTGTCTCGACTTGTTTCTCTGTTTTTTTCGATTCCAAACCGTCTACAGGGAGAAAACAGGTAATGATCATATATTCCTATGAAATACTAAAAATAAATTTAGAAAAAAAGTAGTTTTGAGTATTTTGTGAAAAATGTTTACCCATGTGTCAAATTTGACAGATTATATGGTTTCTAATATTTAATTTTGAAATATTTTTATCACGTATTTTATTGTACCATAATCTTTTTTCTATGGTAATATATATGTTAAATATTTTAAAACTAAATTTGAGCTGCAAAAACATAGGGCTGATATGTTATTAGATATTTAAATCAGAAAATAACCCGAAAATATATCGATTTTTGTTTTGTTGCTTTATTGGATTTTGTTTACGTTTTTTATAGAATTAATTTCAGTTCAAATTATATTTAATACATTTTTTATTAATTTTAATGCCCTTTAGAAAATGGCAAATAATTACAGAAGACCATTGACAGAAAAAGAAGGTGAATATTATATGAATAAAGGAAATTATGAAATGGCCGACAAATCGGATATTGCAGGCAACTTAGATTCAGAAGATATGTAGATAGTTAACTCAAACACCACTCAACATTTTTCCGACGTACCACTTCAACAGCTGATGCATACGGACCATTCACATCAACCAAAAGAACGTCTCAAGCAATGGAAGATCCAACGTTTTTTAGATTAAAGCGATGATTTGGTGACAGATGCCGATTACATACCATCTCCAGGAAACCTGGCCTCACCTCTTCATTATAGTAGCAGTTCCAGTGAGGAACTAAATATGCCTCTTCCAAATGGCAACTCTTATACCATTAAATCCGAAATTTTACTTGGACAAAGAACGGAAGGGATGTAAACCAATTTTCTTCAACGAATTTTAGTCATCAATTTGGTGTTAAATACTGCGTTGATACAAAAAGTCCGTATAAATTTTTTGTTAACTTGTTTAAATATCATTTATGATTGAAATTATACATTAAAGTTACTTATGTGCTACACAAAAGGGACATACCCTGGATTTGACAAAGATAAATTCCATTAATGAATGAATCCATTAGACAAGTAAATATTGGCAACCGAATACCAATAACTGGTACGTGGAAAGGGTGTGCATATTGTAGCACAAAAAAAACAGTCAAACGCAGCAACCTAATATGCAGTTCGTGCGAAATAGCACTTTGCAAAAAATGTTTTGCGCCATATCATTCTAACTCAATTTTATTCACTTCATATTACGTGGTTGTAAGTTTTGTAGTATTTTTTTTCTATTTTTCAATGTGATTTTCAATAATAAACTATATTCCATACTATTTGGTTTATGTAGTTAGTAGTAATCTTGTAAAACAATTTAATTTTACCAACAAATAAAAAGTGGTCGAAATGTTTGCCGCCGTGCGTTAACAGTTTTTTGTTTCCTTAACGTTAGGTGCTTTTTACAAATGATAGGAATTTAAAAAAATAATTTATCATTACTTCATAGAAGGACATTAATCGGCTTAAATCAAGTTTTCATCAAAAATGCAAAAAAATGGTCCCGTCCTATAAAGGGTTAAACAACAGTTACTATTAGTTTATGAGTCAACTTTGTAAATGTTTAAGTTAGTTTGATAATGCCGTAACAGGACGAAACGCGTTACATTTATTAGTAAATTAATAAAAGTAGAATGAAATCTAATTTAAATGTTTTATTTTGTATACCGTACCAAATTTGAAAAAAAAGGTCTTCGGTTTCTTTACCCAATAAGGTTCGTTAGGTTTACTACATTTCCTATTTAAATCAAATATTAAATAAAATCTAACTGATGAAAAAAGGATTCATATCGTTGCTTAGTTTGAACTTCAAATTTTTACAGAATTTTTCATACCGTAGATTTATAAAAAGAAAAAACTGATTAGAAATTCCTGAGATGGCTCTGTTGCCGTTGTCTTAGACTGTTTTCCTCTGTTATATATATGGGGCTCAAATTTTGGGCCGCGGTGGTGCATATTTTGCTGGAAAATATGTACATATAAAATGCCGTGTAATGCCGCAGTTGCATTCCATCAGCAACACTACCAATAGTCCTACTCCCTAGCGTCCATGAGTTGTCTCTTTGGCCCCGCGAGCCCTGGGCAATGTGGTCACTGGCATTAACATCATTGCCATAGCAGATAGGGAAAGGATGAATGGCAAGTGTCCGGCGCCATAAAACGGGACCCCTCCAGCTAAGGGTAGGTAGCCCTGACAGAAAATTCCACCGAAGAAGGCAACGGGAAACCATTTCGGTCAATAATTCCCAGGATATCACTATGCAGAGAAACCAAACAATGGCCCCGAGTCCCGGGTGGTCCTTAAATGGACCAGAGGCGCGAAGAATCTCCCGGCTTGACATAGAACTGTGGAGGAGCTGTTTTGCACTGCTCAGGATAGGGAAGTTTTCTCCCAAGTGATCGTCAACGTCGGGGGGACCCGACATGACACGTGAAGAGGAAGATATTTATGTAGAATTGGTTGAAATGTTCTTTTTTTTGTTGCAGAGTTTTTTTTTTTTAATTTTTGATGTATAAAATAAATTGATTAAATATTACTAAGCATTAACAAGATAACTAAAAACTTTCAGGTAAAAGACCTAAAAAGGAAATTAATTAAATATTAGTCGGCCTCGTAAAGTATTAGTGGTTAATACGTTTGTGTGTTGTTTATGAAGTCCTGAATTTAGTTCCCGATAGGATAATGTTGTATGTCAATCGCATAAATCACATTGAATCAGTCCAATATCGCTTGCTTCGAAAAATAGCGTGGATGTTCAGACTAGAGAGAGATAATTATTCTTATGCTGAAATAGAGTCAATGTTAAATATTTCTAGTCTACAAAAACGTAGAACTAATATTGACTCCATATTTATGTTCGGCATACTAAATGGTATAATCGATGTTTCATCATTACTGGGACAAGTAAAATTCAATATTTCTACTCGTAGATTGAGAAACAATGAAGTACTTTTCATCGATCAGCATAGAACAAACTATGGCCTAAATTCTCCAATGACCCGTCTTTGTCGAATTGTTAACTCAAGACAAGATCTGGACTTTTTTGGTTTAAGTTTACAACGATTTAAACGAGCACTAAATAAATAGTGCAGATCTTGTCTCGATGTCCCTTATGTTTGTCAATGCTTCTTTCTTTTTTTTTAAATGTTTTAAACTATTCTTTTATTGTTATATTTAAACCTTATAAATTGTATACATGGACAATGTCCGTTAATAAATAAATAAATAAACCTTCAATATTTTTTTGATAAGTGGCTTATCACTGCAATATTAATTGTTTTTAGCAACATGCTACATGGGACTGAACAACGTGAAGTTATCGCTATAATCCTGCGATTGGGGTACTTATTCAGTGCCTTAATCAACACTCGGGTAAAAAAAGAGATTGATGATTGTTTTCTACTGAAATTTGAATTCACCCTAAGTATTGAAAATATCTAATAAATTTGTCACGCCCCGAATACATTCAGATGTAAATTAAATTTCTTTTCTGCGACTCTGCGAGACATATTTTATAAATTGAATAAAGCAATAAAACGTTTGCACCCGTTCGTTGAATTTGAATGATTCTTATATAAGATACGGGAATAATAAGGCTATAATCCCTTATTTTAAAATTTATGATAGCTTTTCACTGAAACAATTCGAATATCAGAATATCATAAGAACCTGACATGTTTATAAATATTTATAATGAAATTTTATAATTTCTATGTTTGCTGAATATTTTTCTATTATTATTCCTTAATCTTAATTTATTTCTGTTACATGCAAACTGCACTGAAATCTTTCCATTTCAATTATGTTTTTTTTTTATCAAACTATCGTTAAATATTTTTTTTATCATACATGTACAATACAAAATACATTTTGTTAAAAATCAACCCTCCTAAAATATTTCAAACTGTTATGTCAACAGGTTGTATGTGTAAGAGTCACCCGGAAATCAATTCTCATTCTCGGCTGACCTACTATAGTGTTAAGGAAAGTGTGAAAACGAAATCACACATTTCTTGTATGTAAACAATTCAACATCAAAACATTCAACAGACTATCAATAAACTGCAGATACTCAGAATTAGTATACGACCTCATCAGAAAGTAAAACAAACACTTGACATTATATAAGTGACCCTTATGTAGTTCGGACAGCCACTGTGAATCAAGTATAACGTTTACGCAGTTACCTGAAACTGGGTAATAGCTCTCATTATTTTATCAGCATTTTTTTACGTATTTACCTTATACGTACAATCAATGTCAGCGATACACTTGTATTTTTTCACTTATTGTTTTCGAAAATACCCGCGTACTGAGAACTCTTTACAACTCCTTGGTGCGAAGTAGACTCGAGAGTGGCTCGATGACTTGGGGGCCACATGAACTGAAGTACTCTCTTATGATAGAGAATATCCGAAAGAAGTTTCTTAGATATCTCTACATGAGAGAGTGCGGGTATTATCCTTGGCTCTACCTGATCGAGTTTCTCTAGGGTATGCTTGGCTACAAAAGTTTAGAGACTAGAAGGAATCTGTATTTGATTACACATTTTTTTCGATTGTTGCGCGGTATGATCGATAATTTTGAAATTATGATAAGCATTGGTTTGTATGTTCCTGATAATTACCTAAGACAGCGTCAGCATAGATTAATTCATGTTCCGATATACAGGACCAACCTGCCTATGGTTATGCCTGTTGAAAGGGCTACCGCTATGTTGAACAACGTCGCTCTGGATATTGATCTGTTCCATGTATCCGAAGGGGTTTTCCGGAGCAGGATTCTCCTACCACTTTGACATGAGTCTCTTTCGTGTATTTTTTTTTTCTTTTTTATAATATGTAAGTATTGAATAAATTTTTGTAATGTATATGTTATATCTAAAATAAATTAAATGAATTGAATTTTCTATTAATAAAGTATCGCTGTTTTTTTTTATTTTATGTTACGTACATGCACACTTTCAAGAAAATTATTAACTTTAAAAAAAAAACGTGTAGTATAAAAATAAAAAAAATAACAAAAAATCTGGTCATGTAAATAGCAAAATAAAAATAAGTTTAAAAAAAGTTGTTTGAGACAAATTATAAACAAAAAAAAAACTTGTGATAAGAATAGATTTGTATATTATTAATCGGTACCTTTATTTATTGAAATGAGTTATAACAAAGACGGAAAATATTTTTGAGAAGGGAACGTGGAATTCTAGGAATTGACAGAGCTTATGACGTGTCATTGACTGGCATAAGTAACCATTTTACACACTGTGTAACATTTACCATTTTGCTTATGTTTAAATATCCACATTTCGTCAACTCTTCCATCAGTTGGTTTTTTTGAAATAAAAGATCTTTAAGTTTTATTGATATGGGTGAAATAAATCTGGCGGCAGAATTATTTTACCTACAAGGCAAGGCCTGAAAATATTTTTTAATTTTTATAGCAGTTAGTTGATCAGTTTCGTCTAAATATTTCTTACAAGGGCTTTTTTTCACTCCCTGAAAGTAATTGCTCGTAATAAATTGTAACAGAAAGGGAAAATATATTAATATTACATAAGACAAATATTCATAAAGGCAATTTTAAGACATTCCTATCAAAATCCTGACAGACATAATGACGTACAACAAATTTACGACATTAGGCAAAAACAAAAGACAATACTTCTTTAAAAAAAAAAACAAATTACGGACAAAGGCATAATACTTTTTAAGGCCCCTAAGCTATACAACATTTTTAGCAAGGACATATTGGTGAAAAAAATTAAAAACAATATTTTCAAAGCTAGAGTCCACAAATGGACTGCTTAAAATACTAAACAGGAAGCTGAGGAATATGTTTCATATATAAGAATTTAATTTTAGTTTCTTGAAAATACTTTTTCGTTTTATTGATATAGGTATGTTTTAATTTTTTTATCTCTTTTGAATTTTCACACAATTGATGTGAAAGTATGTACAATTATGTATAAAATAAATAATACACTGACACTCCGGAACGTGCCTGTGGGCCAGTGGAGAGGTTACATCCATAAATAAAAATAAAAATATATGGAATGTACCGTATCTATTGTATAAACATTTTTATTAATTATGTATTTGTATTTTAAATTGGATTAAAAAAATATTTTTTAATATTTTAAATACATTTTTTAATTTAAAGATTATTAAAAAAACTATCGTCAAATGGGTCTTAATTAAACAATCAACTGTATTTTTTCTACAACTAAAGAATTGACTTGAAACTGTTAATTTCGCTTAGTGTAATGGATGTGTCTCTGAGTCAAACGAATGTACGAGTCATGTGGTTTTATTAATGAAACTTATGATCCTGTGTTAGCACGTCGCAAGCAAATAGACGTAATGGGGGGTGTTCCCATTTGTGGGAGAATAAATGTGTCTTTTCACATAAACGGATTTGAGGGTCCCCTAGAAAGCATACGATCATTGTCTTCTGAACGTATAAACGTAATAATGCTTATGTTGGCGTAATGATGTGGGTGGGTGAGATATATAATGATGAGATGCTGTTTACTATAAACATTATTGGTGTTGTCATTCGCCGTTCGTGCATAAATTAAATGTGAGTTGAAATAGCATTAAAGCGTTATCACTCGCAATTAAAATTAACACACGCATTGTTTACAATGAGGTAAAATGCTATTTACCTTAACTATCAATTGAATCAATATGTTTCTTTTTTAGGTAATACCGCGTGTGTTGGATTTGTTCATACGTTTTGGCTACCATTGCAGGAGCCATCTTCAGGGTAAACTGAGTTAACTAAGTCTTTGTTAATGTTATTTGGGTGTCTGTGTATTTCAATTGCTTCTTTTATTATTCGTGCACTGTAATTAGTGGGTTTATGCAAAATTTTCGGTTCAAATGCGAAAAAATGTCCGGTGTCTATAAAGTGTTCCGCTATTGCAGATTTGTCAGGATGCCCAAGTTACAAATCACTAGCACTTAAAAACACACTTTTTTTTCTACAAAACACTCAGTTTACCCTAAAGATGGTTCTTGTAATGGTAGCCGAAACGTCGATACAAATCCAACACTTATTGTTTTACCCAAAAAAAAACATATTGATAACAGTGACCGTGAAAACGTATTTTTTAATTGAATATTTACTGATTCACAAACTTTTATAACCGTATGAAGAAAAAAAATAAAGAAAAATTCAAGGCGTATCTTTATACGAAACAAAACGTTTTATCTATGATCATTATTCTTTTCATCTACCTCGTTAATTAACGCTGTTTTGTAATTTAAAAGAATGTAAAAATTTTAAAAAGTAAAGTATTAATTCAATTAGATAAATCTCACCTGCATAAATAAAGGTTTCAGCTCATTAACTTCACAAACATTGACGCATGAAAGAATTGAAGGAATATAGATGTTCAAATATGAGCAGAATCGTGAATGTTACACAGTCTGTAAAGTGGCCACTCAAACAAGCCAATGATAGTTCATTAGCCTTGTAGATGCCTAGACTTCTATATTAACTTCTCGTCAATGTTCTTCATCTCTGTTGGAACTCGTAAATTACAATTATTTAGCTAGCCACGTTTAGTTACTGTAAATTGGAGAACTTTTTAGGTCTTTTATCACGAGCGTTAAAAAAATTGTTCTGTAAATACGAGTATAACTCACCGTTCGATCACGGTGTATTTTTTCTTTAAATGATAAATACATCGGCTATATTCATCGATTTTTTTCTCACAGTTTTATTGAGTAAATGTTTGTTTTTTACCAAAAACCATAGGCACCGTAGCTTCTTGTACTAAATGATTATTATGGATGATCGTTCTGTCAGCCGAAACAAACGACAAAATATACTTTTTAATAAGGAGTGTATTTATTGAACCAAAATGCAATGCGGCTTACGGTTGATCGGTCCTTTAACAATACAAATTCGTTTTGATATTTAAATAACCAATATGTATTTTGGCTAAAATAACAGCCCTGTAGTTACCTATTCACCATCCCGATTATACTAGATAAAGGTAACTAAATACCATTATTCGTCCCGTGATGACCGAGAAACCGTATTTCATTGTTCCTAAAATGTCCTTCATCTCTGTTGTAATATTCCGAAATTTCATATTCGTTCGCCAGGCAATAAACCAGTGACATTTACTATGTCGAACACGCCAAGGTGAACTTATCTCCACTTGATTTCCTTTTTTACTAGTTTTACCCGATGGCTGTTTTTGTTTTACGCACTGAACTATAGTCATAATTCTCCCGGGTGCGCATCGCTAATTAAGCATACGCAGAATATAGTCGTTCTGCAATCGATCGCGTGTTGTTCTGTAAATGAAGAGCGCACAAAACGAAAAGTGCACATTAAATTCAAGAAATTAAAATATCTTTGATTGCGGATACAGGGAGAAAATCAAATAATTTGTTTGACCGGTTAATTTCACATATTATATGCTCAAGGAGCATTTACAAATATAACGAAAGAAAAGGTTTGATCCTTTAATCCATAAATGTCTGCCTGAAAACAGGTTATACCTAGTCTGACAGACGACTCATAAACTCTATTACCACAAATAAAGTATATTAGAAATTGTGATATTATTTGTAAATACACAACTATCAATATACATTATTATAATTAAATAATATGACAAAAAAACTAATTGATGATTTTTTTTTAAAATATTTATTATGTACGAATCAATAAAGCACGCGACAATGCAACAAAATTGTAAAACTCAGCGTTACCAAAAAAAGTAAAAAAAAAAAAAAAAAGGTAACATGAAAGTCAAGGCATTTACAGGATTTATGACCTGTCATTGGCTAGTTTAAGTGGCCACATTACACACTGTGTAACATTCACGGTTTTATTAGTTATGTACAAAATAATAAATTATAAAAAGATAATAAGTTAATAAAAAAAAACTAATTGTTAATTGCATAAAAAAATAAAAGTATTAACACATGCTTAGTAGAAAAAAATACAGTTGGAGAATTTAAAGATCTACCCAGAAAAACTTGTAACAACTCGTCTACATTTCCTTGAAAGCGGTCTATTTTTCTTCCTGTATGAAAATTCTTCATTTTTTGACTGCAACCGTTTGCAGGCAGAAAGTGTGAAGATTTTGCATGAAAGAGTCCTTTCAGCGGCTTCACAGCGAAAAATTTGGGGCTTTTCAGTCTTCCCAGACACTCTAGGCATCTTTGTTGATTGCTGATGCTATCTCGCACCAGAGGTTGAAAACCTCCACTGGCTTTTGTACTTGGAATGGAATGTTTTCAGGAAGATAAACGCAAAAAACAAAAGAACGAATGACAATACATTTTCGTTTCTTGTTTTCTTATTCAAATTAATAGGAGGAGTAGAATAATTAACCTATTTTATACAAAAGCCGTTTTTAAAGTAAGTAAAAAAAATATTAATAATTTTCAACGTTATTAGAGCGTTTAAAAAAATGCTGCGAAAACTATTGAAATAGAAATGCAGTATTTTACTTGAAACTTGTCTTCTTGCTTGTGTTGAAACTCGAAACTTGCCTTGGGTATGAAATTTCGTCTTCAACCAACCCTAAAACGAAAATTAAGTTTATCAATGAGGCTCTTAGTGATAAATCGATAATAATTAGAATATCAAATTGCGAATTTACTCGATACCAGAATATTTTTTCAGTGACTAATTAAAATCAATATTCAATAGTAACATTTCGTTTAAACGAGCTTTATGTCAATTTGTATTTTTTATTGTTAATTATTCGTGAAACTTTATTGTCATTTGTCGATATATTGTATTTTCATATAAGTTATAGTTTAAATTGCTTATTACACTTCCACTAACTTGTATGTCCAATATATAGAATAAGTTAATTGAGCATTTTAGTTGTATAAAAATGTAAAGTTATTGCCTAGTTAGCTATATAGTCTATGTGCTTTAATCGATACAAAAAAAAAAAATCAATATTTTTTTTGGACATAAAACAACAAATATCAGATGCGATACCGGAGACCTGAAAAAGATAAACTAAAACGTTAATGAAGAGACACATTACTTCATTAAAAATAAACTCTTCACCAACACTATCATTTTCTTATCGGAACGCAGTTCTACTTAGTACATACATTTCTATTGGCGGTTATTTCTATCGACATGAATTGAAAACACTATCAGAGATTCTTCTTTTCAGAATTTTATCATGACATATTAGAAATGTAACTCGAAGAAAATTAACATCCATAGTCCATACGATTGTAAGTCGAGTTTTCGTTTACACTTTCTTTTATTCCTGAAACGAATGAGGCCAACCTTTCAGCGGTAGTTTCCTGAAAATAGCGAGAAAATTTCGTATCTCTCTATTCGGAGGCTTAGCAGTTTTATTTATGCCCTATGCCTGAAAGGAAATGAGATGACAGATGGTTATTTTATGTTTGCCCGAATTTCCTGAAAAGGCTTCTGACTTTTAGAGGCACTATTTAAGGCCTATGCGCTAGATCGAAAACTAGATAAGTTGCTATTGATTTTGTCTCATTTTCGCTCACGTAAAGTATGCTATTTTCTTAAAGACTTTTTTGTTTCCTTAATTACTGATTTCATTCATCTTATTAACGTTAATCCAACGGGATACGTTGTTCTGTAGAATTGGAGATTTGCTCGATTCCCGGTAGACACGACAATTTCAAGATGTGTTTTTCAGTGTAATTCCATATACATAGTTCCCGGATCGAATAACAAGTGTAAGCGCTTTTTTTTATCAAATAAACTAGATAAATTACATTCCAAGACTTAAGGCGATGTTCTATAACTACTGGAACAGTAAAATGATAGAGAAAAAAAAATGAATAAAATGGAAAAAAAAAATTATCCCACATAAATCTTTTCTGTACATTTTTTGTTATATTTAAGGTTTTTTTTTTAATTTTCACGTGTTTTAAACTTATAATGGCTGGCATCTGATGACAGTTTACGTGATCAACGTTTCTGATTAATAAAATTTGAAATTAATGCTCTACTTTTCAAGATAATACAAATAAATGAAAAAATCGTACTGTTGTTAAATGGTAGGTGTTTGTTAAATACTGGAAATTTAGAGATAATAAAATATTTTTGAAAACCATTTCTCATTATACTATATATATATTGAATCCCATTAATTTATTGCCCTTGTTTGTCTTTACTACACAGTTTTATGTTCTTTTGTTCAGTTTCTTGTATTTATGTTTCTTTACGTAACTGTAGTGATTGGCTTAGGCCATATTTTTGTTGTTTTATTGTTGTTTTTTTTTTGCACTACAACAGGCCAGAAAAGCTTTCTGTGGTAAATTACATCACAAAACACCCAGGCTTGAGAAAAATCACTTTTTTTATTTGTGTTCTCACAGGGAATCGAACCTAGAACCTACCGTGCGTGAATCGAGCGTCTTGACAACTACACCACGGAGACCGCCTAATTATATTATGTATAATTAACAAATCAATAATATAAAACATCATAGGTTAATTACATTAAGCATATTATTTTATGTTTATTTACAGGTTAATTTTAATGTTCAAGAGGTTTGAAAACATAAAAACGTTGTCTCTCATAATTTAATTTTTCGACATCCATCCTTTTGATCCTGTACCCTTTCATTTGTTATTGTAATTCATAACAACATGCACAAATTGGACTTTTTGAGTTATTAAATAAATATTAACAATATTTTGAGTTATATCACAACAGAGATGAAAAACATGCGTTTGCAGTTTGGCGGGAATTAAATAAATGTACAAAAAAATGCATATATTTTTTTTTTAAATAAATAATATTGTCATGGAAAACTACTCAAACACTTTGTTTTTGCTAAAAATTTTATGTTTAAAGACCATTGTTAACATTTCAAGAGTTTCTGTGCCAGTTTTTATAAAATATCAGCATCGAAAAAACAACTAGCTGTTAACAGTCATAAAAAAATCACACCAGCCAAACGAAACCTTCTCCAGCAACTGCACTTGGCAAACAGACTGAAGAAAAGTAGTTGTTCATGATCTTACCACCAAAATATGGTACTAAAAAAACTCCGCCTACCACAACATCAGTTTGATTTCTTTTGGCTACTCCCTCGTTTACTCAATTTATTTAAAAAATAAAGCTATATTTTCAAATTTGTTTTCTCTCTCAAAAAAGCTTATTTTTAAATGAAAACCATATTATGAATGATGTTTCTCCATTGATCTACTGTCTTTAAATTATTTCACGATCTACTTCTCGCCGCAAACGCCATGATTCAAATTTATTGTTATAAAATTGAATTAGCGGTCAGCCCAGGTAAATTGCGGTAAAAAGCAGAGAAAATATTAATTTCGACCTTAAGGAAAATTCTATGTATGGGAAAAGTCACCCTTCAACGTCACTGGCCTTAGAATTGGGACAAAAACTAATTAATTAAAGCACATTATGTCCAAGAATGTAAATTTAGGATGTTCAATATTCTAATTTAGGCCATTTCACCTGGCACTGAGACAGAGGTAAATTAAAATTGCTCTTTGGATTTTCATTTAGACGCTAA
This sequence comes from Micrasema longulum, assembly GCF_059751315.1. Taxonomy (NCBI): domain Eukaryota; kingdom Metazoa; phylum Arthropoda; class Insecta; order Trichoptera; family Brachycentridae; genus Micrasema; species Micrasema longulum. Next base: position 108,951 of record NW_028279283.1, read on the forward strand.
ACCCATGTAAATACGACCTACGTTGCCTTGTTATTCGAGGGGCTTCTGGAATGATTAATTGAAATCAATATTAAAATGATATCTGAGAACACGTTTCTTGAATAATCTATTATATTTAACTAATAGACAATTCTTAGTAATTTTTAACTAATAATATATTTGTGCAAACCCTACTCATTATTACACTAACAAACGTATCTCGTTTTAAAAAACTTATATAATAATAAAATAAATATGATTTATATGCGCAAGCGGCGCAATTGATTAAACGGTAAACTGTGAAACTGGCGTCGCAGGTTCGATTCTCACCCGTTACAAGAAGTAAATCCAGGGAATATTTTTTTCACAACAATTTTGAGTGTTGAGGGGTTTTTTATAACTTCCTTCTATTTGCTTTTCTTTCAACCTGTTGACAACTTTCAAAAATTGTGGTTGTTGACAGTTTTTCCTCTAAAAAATTGACAATTACCTACGCGAATGTATAAAAATACATATTTAAAATTAAGTCACTTTTTATCGTACTTTATTTTTTTTATATCGTATTTTGAACGTACCACCATATTTAAATTTTTGAAATATTGATTTTGTAAAGGGTTTTTAGAACCGTTCTATAATAGACCTAAAACAGTACATGCATAAAGATTATCTTATTTCCTTATAAACCTACTTATATAATTTCATTCAATTGTAACATTATTTTGTTTTATTGACAATTAAAACTTTAATTTAAAAATAGCATTTTATATTATAATTTATTTCTATTTATATAAGAATATTTTATTGAGCGATGTTTTAGCCTCAGATTTCTGATCCGTAGTTTTTAAAACATTGCATTGCAAAATTGCAATCCAATTAGCTTATTTTTAATGGCAAATGAATTCACTTTTATTATTGTTGAACAATATTCCAAATTTATTAACCCTTCACTGGTCATAACTTATAATTTAAACTGAAAAAATATATTTTCTCTCTGTTTAATAAGTGCCTCGTGTATAAGGATGGTGATCACCCCCGACTCCTGGCTTGGCTCGTCCGTGGACAGCTTTCCTACATGTGTAATAGCCTTGTGTTTTTCTGTAGGCATTTGTCAGTGATATTTCTGATAATTCAGTGACCAAGCCGTTTCCATCTTGTCAGTTGACATCCACGCGATCTTGTCCCTTTAACAATTCTCAGAAGAATATTTTTCCCCTACATATCAGAGTTTCCTCTGGAAATATGTACAAATGTCAGTCTCTCTCTTATCTTTGTATATTTCCTGGAGTATAGATATATATAAACGTTTGGTTGTCCATGGAATCCACAGCATTCACTGCAAACACCACATTTCGAAAGCTTCGATTTTTTTATTTCAAGATTCTATCAGTGTCCAACGCTTTTTTTGTGGAAACTGGGTAAAACAATGTTTTTTATGTATTTTTCAGTTTTATTTCTACAATTAAGGTATGCGAACAGTATGCTACATCAGACCAAAAACCTTCACTACCAGAACATAACAAAAACAAGTTATAACCTTTTTCATTTTCAAGTTTTTTTTTTATCTAACAATGAATGTTGGGCCATTGAAAATAAGCTAAATTACACTTTTGACAAAACACGTGCAACTGACTTTTTGTTTCTAATTTTAGCAAAAAAAGTTACCCTTGTAGTGATTTTAAAAATATTTTATAACGACTAGAATGTATATAATACACCAGTCGCCGAGTGATAAAACTGTTTAAAATCACTTTTTTTTTATACGCCTCCACTCGTTTGCGAGTGATTTTGAAATAAAAAATAAAATGAATAAAAACAAATCACTTTAATACTGCGATTATCGGTAAGTATCAGATTGTCTACATTAGGCAGAGAAGGGTTAAAACAATTGTAGTTATTTTACTATTAAAAATTATCCGTGAGTCAGAACGATACCACAGGATCAAAATTCTATTTACTTTTTTAAAAAAAAATTGTTTATATTTCCCGGAAAATCCTGTCATTTTGAACTAATCTCCCGTGAAATAGGAAAAGGAATATTATATGTCTGAATAATACAATATTTACTCTTTAAGAAAAGACTTTCAAAGTAAGCAGGGGTACTTTGTCCAAAGGACGAAAAATAAACCTAAGAAGTACCTTATATTCTTCACTGTAATCCTCAAAGAATGAGATACAATTCCTCTTACAACTCTTCAGTAGAAATGTACCAGTATTATTTCGGTAAATATAGCGGTTTTGTTGGAAAATTTCCCATTTTTAGGTTTGAAAATTTAATTAACAAAGGAAATTATTTATATTACTCTCAATGTTACCGTTTTAAGTGTCAATTTAATTGTCGATTCACGTACTTTAAGATAATTATTTATATTTTTACATTTAGACAGATTTTTACAGAGAACACAAAACGTCGATGGCAAAAAATAATACTTAAATGGAAAAACTTAGCTTGCTTAGCAGGCTTGCACAGCTATGAACAATAACTCAATGCGTTAAGGAAACGTTTCTGAAAACAAATTGTTGTAGTGTGTTATGATGCGCCATATCCTCCTCTGTCAGTCTGCAAAGCCTTGTCTGGGCAGACTAAAATAATTTTAACGGGACTGCGTCGTGGCGCGCCACCACACTAGACATGGGCGTTTCGGCTATTCAAAAGACGCATCAGTAACACAAACTGTTTCACAAATTAAACTGCTTTAATTAACAATTTTGAGTAGCGTGAGCAAACAATTGAATGCATGCAACTATTGTAAGTATTTCAAAAAAGTTCATTAAACTGTTACTTGTTACGAACCATAATTTTTCTCGAGGTTATTTTTTTCAAAACGATTCAATTTAATTTTCTAACTAGTTTTTTCTTTGCAATAACAGTTTCAAAACGGTTTCAACTATTTCAAAAAACTAAATTTTAAAAAGTCTTAGTCTACTAAGTATTTTTAAAAAAGCATCTGCTTCTGAAGAATAAACGTTTCATTTTTTACTTCCACTACACGACACACTACACTAGAACAATGTCATTCTGACCAGATAAAATACATAGAAGCAATATGCGTCAGATAATTCCCTAACACACCGCTTTACAACACGTCATAACAATGAAATCTTTTGAATCATGTGATGGCGCAATAGTTTTTAAATAAATATTTGAAATAAACTTTTTTTTAAATGCTATTGAAACATAAAAATACGCCCACAAAATTACAATTCTCTCCCTGGGTGTTATATTATAAAAATAAACATAAGAAGTAAATTTTGACTCTGTTTTCGGGCGGATGAAAAATACTTTTTTTAGATTAAGAAACAAATTATCAATCTTAAAATTACAATCAATTGTAGACAATAGTAGATAAAATGTGCTCAAAACCAAATAATTGAGATAGCTGGGGTTAAAGTTTTGAACACCTGTTCACCAGTTGAAATAATAACACCTACAGTTGCTTTCAAAATCATTTTTCCACAACAATTTTAATGGTGGGTTTTTTAAGAATAAGAATAATATAAAGTAATATGTTTGTTTTTATATTTCAATTTTTAAACAATCAAATGCCCAAATACTTCATTAATAATATAGTGATTCAAAATTTCAAAATTTTATTGCTAGAAATAAGAATAGAATTTCAATAGCCATTTAAAAAAAAAACTAAATCTCAAAATTGTATTCTGTATGAAGGTTTGAAAATGTATGATGCGACGCCTGAATGCATGAAGAATGAAAAAACTTTGAATGAATTTAAAAATAAATGTTATGCGTACTGTAAAATTATGTTAATAGATATTTCAGTAAAATAAGTGTAAAAACTAATTTACATACTTTGTATTGTCATATAAACTAACTTATTACTTGAGAATTTTTTTTTTTTTTAATATGTAATTTCAGCGATGGGTTTTTGGACCGTCAAAAGTGGACACATATATATAAATTAAAATATAACATATGTACTAAACAAAAGTTATCATTTGATGAAAGGTCTAACTCATCATGTTATATCATCAGGCCATGTAACTGTTTCCTATCTCGAACGATACCTTACTTTTATGTAACATATTTGTTTATTTGTTCATTTATGATCAAGATACCATGCATTTGGTATAGTAACACAGTGCTTTGTGCACCACTAGACGTAGATAAGAGGTATGAAGATCAAAAGACATAGCAAAAGCATTGTAAATGGGTAAACATTCATATTCTTTTCTCAAAATATGTTTTTATTTTTATTCGATTCATTTAGTGATGATCACCTAAGCAATCAATGGTGACTCATAAGTCCATGACAGCTTGTAAAATAATTTCTTATTATCTAATTTTTTTATATTCATATAAATTATTGTTTACAAGATATTGTTTATTGTTCAATTGAATTTCTTCGCTAATCACATAAAGAATATATTTTTACATTGTTTACAAAAATGTCGCATCTTAATGAAGATTTTATTTATCTATGAAACAAAAAAATACATTTTTATAAGTATTATGTTTGAAACACTACCTTCGTATTTATTCATTATAATAAAATAAATAAAAACAGTTTTGTTTTTAACCATTATTTTTTCAATATTTTTCCACCGACCGGTTTCCTATTTTATTTAATGTTATCAGTATGCTGCCAATGAAAAAAATAAATCAAGTCTTTTTTTTTCTCTAAATGATGGTTATTTGAGCTGCATACGTTCAAAATTAGGCAGAAGTGAACTAAAAGAAATTTTGTTTATTTGGTTATTTATTATTTTTTTCTGACTATGAATTGCTTTTTTAATTTCTAAAATTTCATAGTTGTCTAATCTTAATATTTTTTTTTCAACATCAAGTCATTTTAATCCAGTGTCTTTATTGTAGTGATGATTATTTTCTATCAGATGGTTTGCGAATTCAGAAAAATGATTATTATTTAAGTACCTGAAGTGTTCTTTCACTCTAATATTAAAGTTTCGAGTTTCGAATCGCAATCTTGAAAAAGAAGCTTGAGAAACCTTGAAAAAGAAGCTTGTTTAGCATTGAAACCGTTCGGTGGAAAAAAAATAGTGGTTAAAAACAAAGTTGTTTTATTTATTTTATTTCAATAAAATAATAACCGTTCAATTGGATTGGACATGAAGAAAAGAATTAATATTTCACTCGTAAACAAATACAATCGTGTTTAAAATTGTTTTCAACACCTTCGATTCGTGGAAACACGGTACAAACATTTTCCAAATAATCAGAAACCCTTTTCAAAAATAACGTTGATCTTTTTTCCGACTCACCCTTATCTAAGTAGGGTGGCACGCGACATTCCGTGATTTGTGTAAACACAAAAATCCCTTAATAAACTCAGTTTATTTCTTTTCAATTACCTGAAATCAAGTCACAGAAATTTATTTTATAACTCAGTTTCAAAGAAAAAGGAACGCTTTTATAGTTCTTTATCTTCCACGTGGAATGAAACAATTTACGGTTTATTTTGGAAGACCTTTTTTCATTTGAATGACAGTTTATTTTTTATTTATTAAAATCAACAGTCATATTAACATTTTGAATTTGGAATACCATAAAAAAAATGTTTGCACATATTTATCACTGTAAATTTAAAAAAAAAATAAAAAAAAAATTGTATATACTCATCACTACTCACCCACGACGACAATGCCTGCATGCTATCGCTGATTTCCCTTTTGAATTTATTATTATTCAAGTTAAAGATATCAGTCGCATTGGCTCTAATAATATTATTATATTAGTAGAATATTCTATAAATACACGAATTTTTTGCTGCATTAGTGTTTATATCGGTGCAGTAAAGTAATTTTGTCTGACGGGTACGTTTAAAAGATACGTGGAAATTAATTAAACTTAGTAAATTGAGGCAGTCAGTAATGCCATTTAAAAGCTTAAATAGATACATAAAGTCAGCAATCTGTCATCTTTTATCCAAAGAGTTTATATTAAAATGTATACTCGCTTCATAACAATTATTAAATTGGTAATTATTTCTGTAGGATAGACATTTTAATAATTTATTTTGGACATTTTCTATTTGTGACTTTCATAGCATGGGGACCAGATTAAAGTTGCATGTTCAAGCCGACTTCTTATAAATGCGTAATACAAAATTTTTAGGGTATTTGTATCTTTAAACATTTTAGTGACTCTAGTGACAAAACCTAACAATTTGAATGCATCACCTGTAATATGCCTGACATGTTCGATATAGTCGAGTTTACTATTTTTAAGAACACCAAGGTCCCGAGTTATTTGCACATTCTTAATATATTTGGTAACAAGGTTATATTGATGATGGATCATTTTTTTGAAATTGAAGGTAAAATGATAAGTCTTACGCTTCAGGTACCAGTCCAGGGAATATATAATATTATAAATTGAAAACACTCCTTTAAATCAACAATAATAATCAAGTTTAATGAGTATAATTGTTATCATTTTTTTTTTTTAATTAATTTTTAAAATCACATGAGCAAAGTTGCAGACAAATATTCTACTCAAGTTTTACGGATAAATCATTTCAACAAGAGAAAGAGTGCGGTAAAGCGGAATACTTGAAAGGTTCATATATAGGCAATGCCAATTTTAAGGAACCGATTATATAATTATAATTAGTTTTATTATTATATATTTAAAATCAGTATGATTATTATATGAAGCAGGGCTTTATGATTTTTTTGTTTTATTAATCCTTTAAATATTATACTATTTAATCTGATTTTCACATTTATTTTTAAATTGTTTCAAATTTCTACTGAATGTCTTATATAATTTTAAGGTAAAATTTTTGTTTCTCAAACTTGGGCAAAAGGCATTGTGCGTTTAAAAAAAAAAAAACAAATATGTTTATAAAATAAGTTTTGAAAATGACATTTTTACCGTATACGTTATTTAAATAAAATAAAAATTAGAATAAAATAAAATCATATCAACCATGTAAGGAATCGAAACCGAGACTTCTCGCATGGTGGGCAAAAAGCACTAACCATTACATCACAACGCTGTCTTTTCTTTTACTAAGCGGCTTTGTTCATACTCATTGTATGATTTGTGTTTGCGCTCATTTTTTTATTTTTTCAATATTGCTTGTCTCCGCGTTACATACTTTATTTTTAATTTATTAACGGCCCTAGCCAATTTGTACAAATTGTAAAACATGGCAACAAATTGAAAAAATATAAGATATACATTAGATTTATTAATCTTAAGTACATATCTGTGTTTAGAAGGTAAAGGGAGATATGACGACACATTAGCTCATTAGGTTGCATGCATTTTTGTAAAAAAAAAAGAATTTTAAATAAAATGAAATAATTAAAACAATTTTGTTTTTAACCACTAACTTATTTATTTTTTCCACCGACTGATTTCAAAGCGAACAAGCTTCTTCGTCAAGGTTTACGTAACTTATGAAATCTTTAATTTTATCCGTGTTTACTAAATACTACACGTAGAGCTAATAAATCAAGTCTTTTTTCCCTCGAAGGGTTGTTATTTGAGATAAATACTTTCAAAATTAGATTGAAGTGGACTAAAATAAAAATAGTTTATTTGGTTCTTAAATATTATTTCATATTTTGAATTACCTTTTAATTTCTAAAATTTCTAGTAATATGGAGTACTTTTAATCCAGTGTCTTAATTAAAATTTTGATCACTTTTAATTAATTGCTAGTTCAGAAAAATTATTATTATATAGGCACCTTAAGTGTTCTTTCACTCTAATACTAAAGTTTCTTTTAAATTTTCAAATATTTATTTTTAAAGAGTCTCTATTCAATAAAATATACATATTATTACAATATTAATACATTATAAAGAAAACAAAGTATTAAGATATATTTTGTCCCGATAAACTATTCAATAATAGTTTGTCATCGGGTGCTCAGACATTAGTTTTAATTAATAATCAAATAAGAAGAGTACAGACATATAATACTGTATACGTATAAAATAATAAACATAAAAATAGTTTAAAGATTATTTTTTTTTGTAAGAAAATAGAGTAAAATAATACAATTAAAATTAAAGAATAGTAATTTATTTTAATAAATTTTAAATACAAGAAAAAAAAAATAGACACATATATAAATAGTGTGTGCTCATAAATGTAATCAAAACAAGATAAAAAGTAAATTAAACAAATTAAAGTAAATCGAGAATTTCAATTCATATCTACAGAAAAAAAAAATAATAAGAAAATTAAAAGTACATATTAAAATTAAGATCTAAAAAATGTAAATGAAATAAGAAAGTAAAACAAGAAAAGAAAAGATTAACCCAAGAAAATAACAAAAATGGATTCAATGAGGGATAAAAAAATTAAATATATATATATATTAAAAAAACAAAAAAATTAAATAAAAAATATTTAAAAAAATTAAAAATGTAAAACATAAATAATAAATCAATATAGAAACGTTTTATCTACTAACCATATACGTAATAGAAACTTAATTTTATTTTTACTATGACATGTTTTCATGTCAAGTGGCAACAAATTAAATACTTTTGGAACAATATAATCCAACGTACGTTGTCCATATTTATTTTTAAATTTTGGTACTACTAGGCCATCAACAGATGTAAATCTTGTAAGATAGCTGTGTTCTTATTTATTGAATCGCAATCATTACAATTTAATTGGTATTTGCCAGATAAATTATATTTATGGACTTTGTCTTTGTGATTTTTTAAGAATATTCCTATATTATTAGTTCTTTAGAATGCAAGTTTAATGTTTGATGGTAGGGAATTAGATGCATTTTAAATATTTATTAAAAGGTTAACTTTTAATTCATTGATAATTTTAGAAATACCTTTTTCCTATTTACCTACAACTAAATCAGTATATTTTTAATCAATATAGATGGTAAGTATGATTGTTTGTAAATAATTTTAAGGGGTCTAAAACAACTTTTATTTTTCCTCCTTTTTAAAACAATTTATACAAATTTATATTTGGCAAAATAAGGGCGCACATGCAAAGCATAAAATAAAGTATAATGCATTTGCCAGAAATATTGCGATTATTATCTCTCAATATGAATTGAATGAACTTAAAACTAATAATACAACTAAAATGCAAAACATTTTAGAGACGGAATATTGAAATTTAAGGCATTTACAGGACTTGTGAAAACACACGTCGTAATAAAGTTTGCCATATTTTATTCAAACTCGAAAATAAAATATGTCCTGTACGAACTTTAACTCCTAGTAAAGAACATTATTTTAAGGATACCGTTTAAAAAAACATTGTTATCATGGACAGTGCCTCATATGTTAGCTTATATTTTAATTTTGCTTATTTGGATATTTTTTACTTTTTTCACTGTTTTAAATAAAATATTTCAAATTTAATAAAACTATGTTTTACTTTTAATAAACGCTGATTTTCAGCGCTAAACTGAACTAAATGTAACAGGGATATGGCAAACATTTGAAAACAAATAAGTATAAACAACAAGGCTTGACCTTTTATTTGCTTTTTCATCGTTTTACATATTATATAACATTCATCATTCCGCTTATGTTTTAAAACCTTTTTTTTTATTCATCCATCTGTTTACCTTTTCGAGTAAAAAACTGAATTATTTCACCTTTTTTACGAATCGTGAAAATGATTTTCAATTACTGTGCTTCTACATCGACCAAATAAATGCATAGTCCTAGTTTAAATTATAAATAGGCATTGCGTAGTGTTCAATTTAAAATCTCCAACATTTTACACATTGTTTAATAAACTTTTCAAAAAGCGTTTGATCTTGATGCCCAAATAAAACGGTTGAATGACATTTAAATTCCTTCAAATTGTTTAAGTTTTATATCGAAAACTTAATCTAATTAATTTCAAAGCTCAAGAAAGTTTATTAAATTTAGTACTTAGAAAATTTCCTCTTATCCAGTTATTAACTTTGAAACTAATAAAATATTATTTCTTTTTAAATAAACTATGTTTGTTTGACATTATTTTTTTTTTATAGAACCTTTTAGAATTTGTGTAAAAATATATTAATGTTAACATTATAAATACATCGTAAATGATGCATTATAAATACATATTTACAGACTTAAACTTTTCATAGTAAATTAATCTTTTAAAAAAATAAAAATTCACCATATCGATTTGTATAACATCTCCCAGTTTATAGTTGGATAATTTGTAAAGCGACATTTTTGTGAAATTCACCTCAAAGACGCTGTACGGTAAATAAATATCCCAGCACGTCTTGCAGCTACAGAGCGCATGAACGATTGGGATTCTAGTTTCTCATTTTCAATTATGTTATATTTCAATAAAAAGAGACTGAAGCTAGATTACAGCACGTCTTGCAGCTACATAGCTCATGGATGGTAAGTAATCTAGCCCCCATTTACATTATGTTTTGATTTCACTATTAAGTTTAGTGTTTGAATAATTTTTAAATAATATAAAATATAAAAAAAACTAATTGAAAAAATAGGCGTAAGATTATAACAAGTCTTGCAGCTACTGAGCGCATGTACTGTGACTGTTTACAAAATGTATGTATTTTATGGTTTACGACGATATTAAACCCGTTCCAAGCTGGACAAAGAATGCATTAATAATTTTACTAGTCTTTTTGTCAAGCTAGCGGCCCTTTTACGTCCACTCTACTCAGTGAATGATTGTGCAATGGAGTAACGGAGGAAGGGGTCGTAGCTTATACGTTGGCTAGAGGGCGCTTATTTACGTTGGCCGATCGGGAGAATACTTGGCAAGAGTAGGGGTCCGGCAAGATTCCCATGCCTAGGTAAACCGGAGGGTCAGATTCTGTAACACTTTATGTGCACATGTAAAAAATAAAGGCATCGATTGAAAACAGTTAACACTCTCGTTTAACTCTACTCTGCCACTTCGTCTTCAAATCTTCACTCCAATTTTTCTGGACTCAGCCAAATCCAGAAGCGGATTAACAACCTGCTAGTCGCCACTGTCAGCTGATAGTATTTTGGATAAATATTCATACCTACGGGCTACTGATACCTATCGCAACTCGCAGTAGAATACCAGCGCCTTGCCGAGATTGTTACAGTCTCACCATATTTTATTCGAGGCGGAAACGCGTCCTGTTCACATACACAAGCACCGACGCACTGATCGCTTTTCGTCCTCTACCTCTGCAGTTAGCCACCTACGACCGAAATCCAAGATCTACGTCTTCCGCAATTATTGTCGACCGCGCAGTAGAAAATATTCATACTATCTGAACTTCAGTGTTCAATTTTATTAATCAAATATTCTACAACATATTTCGTTTATTTTATTTTTGCTTTAAAAAATAGTGTTCAAAACTCATGTAAGTACCGACTTCCTTTTATTTATGATGTTCTAAAATAATCATCCTGTAGATTTATCTATGCATACACACATGTAATCATATATGTATGTGTGTAGGTATATAAGAACAAACATATTGAGTATAATTTTTTGCTTTATACTTATTTTTAAATTAGGGTTTTAGATCCAAGCGTTCTTAACAATTTTACATCAATCGTTGATAGGGTTCCTCATTAAGATTTTTTTTTAAAATGGTTGATAGGGTCATTAAGATTATTTTTTTTAAATGTTTTTTTTTAAATTGTGGTCCAGTAAGTGCACCAATATTCACTACACATTGTCACATATTATATGCATTACTCACACACCCATACACATATACACACACCCTCACACAATATATATATACTCACTCTCACTAACAAGAACAATGATAACACGGATACACTGAAATAAGTACTTAATATAAATAATATTATGTGATTGTAAAAGTTGTCCTCATATTGAGACTCATTTTATATATACATTTCCACCGACATATTGAAATCATTGTTTGAACTGTATAAGGTTTTTAGTTTTTATGAGGAAAAAAATGATAGTAAGAATAAAAAAATATTAAAAAATCAGTTCAAATCCTAATGATTGACATCAAAGCAAAGACCCGCATCTCTTTTTTCAATCCGCTTGGTCTACAGCGATCCTTTTTAGCACAGAAGCTACAGTCCATATTTCCCTAAATATTTTCTCTTGATACTCTCGGTGAGGTTGCTTTCTGACAAATAATTCCTTAATCATTCCATTCAGTTTATTTTGCTGGAGATGTTCATGTCACAGTATTTATTCTGCACGCCTTTCCGAAATAAAGTTCGACAGGTGCCTTGTTTCTTCGATTCTGCAGAGGACATCGTCATTTGTAATGTGTTCTCTCCAGGAAATTCTTAAGTTTGGTCCATAGGTCCACATTTCCTCCTAATAGCCTCCAATGTTTTTCGATCACTTTTGATTATGCATTTGAACATTTTTAATACAATCAATTTATCATTATTTACAAAAACGTAACCATCACTATAAATTAAGCTGTTTTTGGTGCAACGGCCCCTGATTTACTACTTATCTCTGTTAAAAAACTGCACTAAAAAATTAAAGTGAATTCCTCATGTGCAATCGAACATCAAACCCCCCAGTTTGTTTATTTTTTAATTAATTTATGGAGCTGTACCTAATTTGATATCAAAACACGTCATTTAAAGCAAAAATATTTAATTAAAACTTAAACAATCTTTAACGTTTTATGCTAATCTAATTATGAACATAAAAATTATATGGCTGGCAGAAACATAATTCCCTTTAATGCGAGGATTTTCGACTAATTTAAATATTTAAGCTTCGAATATTTTTAGCATGAATATTTTAGCAAAATTTTAACATCGATTTAAGGTCAAACAGAGACGCACATGTTTGATTTCCAGTAAACCGTGAAACGTGTAAAATTTTTTGACATGTTTATTGTAGAATCGTGCTTTTGTAAACTAAGATACGATTCAAACCATTTGTAATCGTCTAGTTTATATAAATTATTCATAAAATTATTTTTGAATTTTTTTCTACGTCAAATAACGCAAAATGCCGTGACATCAATCTGTTATGTTCTGAAATGTTTTAAAAATCGACATGCTTTTTCCGTACGATTATATCAATGAGATGCATTGGTTGCTGATACTGAAGAAATTTTATTATTTATTGGGTTGAATTAAGCGATTATAGTAACAACTCAATTGCAAGTAGGAATGAATTCTCTTTTTTTTTCTAAAAATTAAAAAAAAATGCCAAAATTCGAATTTCGAATCTACGATTTTTTCTTGACTACAATTTTTATTGTTTCGACTTATTTAGTTACTAATATATTGACAATTAAAGTCTGTATCTACAAAAAAAAATGTTAATTGAAAGATAAGGTGATCAGTCTTACGTTTAAAAAAAACTCCTCCATTTGAGACAAACACACTTGTGGCGAGCAACACCAGCCGCCGTGAGGTTGACAGGTCCGAATTCCGCTTTAGCCCGAAACGCGTAGCCTCCTGCAACGTCAGATCGGACGAAATATTAAGCGCCGTGCATCGGCAGAACTCATTACATTTCATCTTGACATTTTGCGTTGCCTGCCTTCAGCTCCCCGCCAGTGCTCGCTTTTGCTTATTTATTATTTTTAAGAGAAAATGATGTAACTCGTGTGTAACTATTTAATAAATAACTTCAATTGTAATCCATCTTTTTCATTTAACCTCAAATCAAATCACGCGCACCCTTATACACCTACCACTATACATAAAACTATGTTAACTTATCTCCAACTGATTATCTTTATCAGAATTTTTAATCGAGCCTTTGAACTGAATGCACTTGTCTGGATCTATTTCATACCCATAACTATCTCAGGAAAGAACACTTTCCATTCCTTGACAAAACACATCATTTTTCTGCAATTTTTTTTCTGTTCAAGGTACCACACTTTGAAACGAGCTTCGTATTTTTGTAAAAAGTGCACCTTTCCTTGCCACTTTTAAGAAACGCCTGAAACATTTCCGTATATGTCCTTAGAACCTCAACCTGCCCATATATATTTTTTTCATTTTTATTCCCTATCTTTCCCGGTTTCTTCGAAACTCATTACCTGATCCCGCATTCCGCATCCTTTAATCTGTATAACATAATCTACTCTCATTCAGTTTACTTGCTCAAGCTTTATTTTCCCAAGCTGTTATTTTCATTTAATAAGGTGTTCTCATATTTTCATTTTTTGACATTATTTTTTGGTACAAATTTTGACCAATTTTTTTTATGAGCAGATTTTTTCTGGTTGGCTAAAAGATATTGGTCTTAGCTATAAGTCTGTCAAAACACTTTAATTAAATATTTTAAAAAAAAAACTGTAAATAGAACCTATTACACCGGAACCTTTTTGTACGCGGGGGATACGCTCCACGTAGAACCGCGTAAAAAAACCGTGTAAAAAGTAAACCAATAAATAAAAATGGTAGATAAATTTTTATCATTTCAGAATATATAAAAATTTATTATTCGCTATTTACTTTACCATAAATGTATCAATGAGTATAACATGACAACTTTGATAATTAGAGGCCTAGGAATAAAAGAGCGATGTGTCGAATTCTAAAAACAAAAAGCACTTGCCATGATACTATTGCGCATTGTTAAATTAGTTTTAACATTTTTTTAAATATTTTTTTGGTACGGTGTTATTTATAAATCGTTCAAAAGGTTGTTAATATATAAACCCTGCTTATTCTCTTCTCTGAAAAGTTCTTAAAGTAATATGTTAAAATACCTGGTATTTAAGGTTAAGAAATCTACATTAAAGAATTGAGCAAGAAGAATAAAACACCTTGACTTAAATTTTTGTATCGATTCAAATGAAAATTAAGAAACTTTGCTTTTTTCAAAGCTTTACAAGCTTACCTATCAAAGCATAATTTACTAATTGATTGATTTATTATCTGTTTACGACCAGGCGACGAATATTAAATTAAAACTTATGAGTTTTATCCTAAAACAAGATAATGCGCTAGTGCTTATCGATTAAACAACGATAAAATTATAAATGAAGTATCAAATGATACACTGCATAGGAGTAAGTAAGTAAGGAATTAAATGTGTTCGAAAAAATATGACAGTTTTAAGGGAAAAAAATAAGTTAACAGTTGATTTAATTTAGGTATACGTAAGAAAAACAGAACAAGTATGAGTGATTTTAATAGCATCCGAATGATAAAAAATATTTTGATTTTATCACGATAAGAATTTTCACTCTTAAAACTGACAATAAAAAATGACATATATATAATCGGTGTAGTCTGACGAATGAATTTTATTCTGTTTTATTTTACAGTGTATATGTATTTTGTTTATGTATTTTATTTTTTTGCACCACACAGGCCAGGAGGCCCAATCACAGTGGTGAATCACATCACAAAACACCCAGGCTTGAGAAAAGTAACATTTAATTTTTGTATTCTCACCGGGAATCGAACCTGGAACCTTCCGGGTGTGTTTCAAGCGTCTTGACCACTACACTATGGAGGCCGCCTGTAAATGTAAATGTAAGTGTAAATACTAAATCTGAACATATGGAGGTAATAAGTCTAATATTTTTGGCACGTAGTGTTTTGTTTTCGTAAAGGTTAGAAGTGCGGGGTAAGAATCTGAGAAAATCAAAAATTGAAAAATAATAATAAAAAAATTAGAAATCATCAAATAAACAATATTTCATGTGGTCCACAAAAACCCTCCTCTCCCCACATCAGCTCATCCAGCACGTCCTACCTTCTTTAAAACAAAACATTACGTCAAAAAGACTTGACTGATTACCTCCATATGTATAGATGTAATATTTAGCAGACACGATTAAAATAAAATATGGTAATATTCACAAGTAAAATATGCATCGTTAAAGAAGCTTGTGTAGCTTCAAAATCGGTGGTTGATAAAAAAAAAATATGGAAAAAAAAAGTTTTATATTACCTTTAATTATAATGAATTACAACAAAGTAAGGGTTTTGAATTAAAAATTTACTGTTCTATCAAGCTAATATTTGTTCTTAAACTACTGCCTGGTGCAAACACGCTTACAATTTAACGTAGTTATGCTGAAAGCAGCCAATTCGCAATTTCTAAAAATTAGATAATAGTGTTATCTCGTGCAGTTAGGTCAGTTATAATGTTTTGATTTAAACAGATAGACCGCTTTTATACAAAAAAACTGTAATAATTACCTTCTTAAAATAATGTCAATCGCAAAAACGACACTTCTCATTTTGCAGAAAACACTCACAACACTATCTTACGGCTAATGGGAAGATTAATGCCTGTAGTTATCTTAAATAAATTAAAATGGATAAATAAACAAGTATTTTAATGTTTTAAATTCATGTATTATTTAATTATATCTATTATATAAAAAAATTGTTTAAGTACAGAATATCACCCATGTATTCAACATTTGAATGAGGTATCAATAACTTTTAAAAAACACCAAAATTTCTTTAACACGTAATTAAAATATTACTATAACTATTATAATGAATGAATTAAGTGATCACAATTAAGAACTCTAATATAAATATAAAAAAAACATGTTCAATACATAATGACACAACATACATCAGAGTTTTCCTAGGGCTGGCGGTTTTCTGCAAAATATTCATTTTGCGTCGTGTGGTCAGTCAGACTTAATTAAAGTGGTCATGTACAAAATTAAATTATTTTTTATAATAAAAACCCGAATGTATGCATTATTAATCATTTGTCAAAGTTAAAACATTGCAACTGTTGTGCAAATCGGTTTTTCCCCTATTTTTACAAAAGTGCTATTATCTAAGGTTCGCTTTTCTATGGCTGGCTGCTTTCTGCATAACTATGCCCAATTGGACCCCTAGTGGTTTTTTAATATAAAATGATTGATAAATGGGTTTTCTATGATTAACGACATCATCATACTGTTACATTGGATCGGATTTCAAAATACAAGCACGATCCACTATCGAAATTTGCTGTGAAAATTATGTTTTTAATAGAGCGAAGCATGTTAGGTAAGCGAGTTTGATAACCCGCTTCAGATCTTTGTTTTGATTCCTGACAATACATGATCATAAAATATTTATTTAAGGTTTTTCTGCACTAAGTATTTCATATTCCGTAAACTTGTACATAAAGCGTAAGAATAATCACTTTACCGCTAAATAACAAATTTTCGCTAAATACGCTTATCGCGGGCCGTCCAGGCTGCGATCATATGAAAATAATAATAGTTATGTACAATATTTATTATTTATTTACATTAAATGAATTTTTTAGTCATTATGCTTTTATTAAAATTTCAAAATATTCTAAATACCAAAGTAATCACGTAACGTATGACAGTACATACGTGTACTGTAATACGTAGTATTTGTGTAGTATCTACACACATACTATGTACATAAACAAATTCCTCGCGAAAACAAAAAAGTGGTTACAAACTGTAAGTTTTCTTACGGAAAACTCAAAATTATTCTATACTGATACTAGATACTGTATACTTAAAATGTTTGCAAGGTTTCGTCTCCGTTTCTCATACAAAGTAAAAAATTCACCATTTATTATCTATTTGTGTTAATTTTAAGCAAACCATCCCGTTTATTCAACTTCTGCCATTGCAGTATCTTACTGTCAAATTACAATAAGAAATATTTTTCTATGGTCTTATAACCCCTGTATTAAATTACTTGTCACTAAATAGGCTCCGTAGGCTTGTCGTTTGACCAGCTGGACACGCAAATTGCTCAGTGGACCGCCACCACCGTCACCACCGCCTCAGGCCCGCAGCCTGGACGGCCCCTGAAACTTATAACGAGGAAGATTAATGCCACTTAAATGAGTATTTTTTTAATGTTTGCATTTATTTACTACATTATATGTATTTTCATTAATAATATATATTTATATACATTTATTTTATGGTTGCGAAATATGTGGGTATGCATTGCTAAAATATTGTCACAACTCTACATCCTTTGTACTTACAAGCAATGTTTACTTCCCACCTTAGTATCCTTTGATCATCCGCCACAATAAGACCTCGTGTCGTAAATCGCGCGTTTATTTGATTGAACGCATGCCGCATCATAGACTTGGTTTCCACCAACCACCTGTGTTTAGATTCAAATTAGGGGCCTGTCTTAGTGTTGGTGCCACTCGGAATTGACCAGTCGGACCACCGCAATTCCATCAATAACGAACCCAGATTAGTGGCATCCATTCCTAATCCATCTTTTTTGTTGGGGATGTGATCTATAGACAGTGTATACCGTATATCGAGTATATTTACTTATTCCATAAAAATTTAAATACAGTTTACTCCACCAAATAATATTGTTGAAGCCCTATTGCTTCGCCCCTCGTAATTTCTCGCCCTGCATCTACGTGAAAATTCGTTTTTCCACTATTATATATATTTATATTTTCTGCCACAACAGGCCAGGAGGCCCAATTACAGTGGTGAATTATATCACGGAACACCCAGGTTAAAAAAAAAATACATCTTAATTTTTGATTTCTCACCGGGAATCGAACGCGGAACCTTATTTGTGTAGGAAATAAAAGTCAGTACTCATCAAAAATAAGCGGAAAAGAACTTTTGACGTCACACGCGGAGTTATTTCAGAAAAAGACACTTCAAATAAAATAAAATCGTCCGTTGATAATACAATACAAATAGAAGAAAAGAATTGGCTTTGTTTAATTGTCTTTTGACAAATATATAAATATTTAAAAAACACTGAACTTCTTCTTTACTTGTCCAACTTTAGGATTCTATGTATAAAAAACTTAAGACATTAATCTTTTATCTATTATTATTATCAAAGATGTGATTGTTTTCAATAATGTGATTCTAATACCCGTATGCAGAGACAAAATTTAAGGTGAGGAAAGTACATTCTATTGTCTTCACCTTCGGGTTATTCTCCGCATTTGAAATTAGAATGTACTCCTCACTTTAAGTTTTGTCTCTGCATACGGGTATGAGTAGTTATTATTGCTTAAATATCTTATCCGTTCTCTTGTTCTAAAAATAAATTTTCTGCTTATTTACTAACTTGGCGTTTATTTTGTAGAACTTCAAATTAAAATTTTAATATGAAAATCAAACAATGGTTTGAGTCAACTTATTATGGTTTATTTTGTTTTTAAACACCAAAACAAAAATAACCAAAAATAGTCTCGCCTTGTAAGGGCATTTTCGAACAAATATGAAGATTAAATAATGACTTCAGGTCTCTATATTATGTAGTTAATAATTCTAGGTTCCTACTTAAAAAATAAAAATTTTAATGTTTCAAGTTCAGAGAGAATAATAACTATAATTATGAGAAAAACCAAAAGCTAAGGGTAACTCCAAGTGTTTATTTAATAATAGGGAATTCAAGTACTTATATTTGTATTTAGCAGAAAAATCTTTTTAACATAGCGTTCTATTTAAATTAGTATTGCTGAATTTTTATTTTCTGTTTTTTTTTTCATATCATTTTTTATTCTTTGTTCTCATATATATTATAAATAACGTAACTTCAAATTACTAAAAAACTTTTATAGTGTCAGTCACTTTCCAAGCACAAGAGGTAGTCTCCTCTTTGGAAAGTTGCAGTTGTAACATTAACTAAATATATAAAAGTAGATTGTAGTAAATAAAAAAAACATGTACCATTTATGTGAATATATTGATTAATATTTTTTTTAAAGTATGCATTTATTGACATATCGTCGCTTCAGTTCGTTTTTGTCAAACAGACTAAAACTTAAATCTGCGAAAATAGAACTTCAAAGTTTTTTTTACAAAATTGGTATATTTTTTTAAAATTTTTACGAAATAGACACAAAAACCACAGCTTAAGACGAAATTCGTTAAAAACCCCCTTAGCATGTATTTAAAATATACTTTTCACTTGAATTTTATAAATACAGCCTTTCTCAGAATTCCTGTAGACTTAACTTAATGTCGAGAGAATGTTCTTTGATTTAAGTACTTAATTTAAATACTTTAAATAATTTTGGAAACATAAATGTGTTTTAGATTTCGTTTTTATTATATTTTTTTAAAATGCCTTAACAAAGCAAATCAATCCTAAGATTTTTTTTGTTTTTGTGTTAAAAATTAATAAACGAATGATGTGCAATATAAATATGTTTAAAAAAAAAAAAAAATTAATGTTTTTGATCCTTTATTTGTTATATACTCTTTGAGATATACTCATGTGTCTGTGTTAACTAATTGCTAGTCCCATCTCAACACAGGAGTTTTATTCCCATAGAGTTCGGACTTATGTCTCAAATAATGTTAATAAATAAATAAATAATAAATAAAAAAGTATACTCAAATCAGTATATTAAAATATCCAATTGTTTTGAGAATATAGAAACTGGAGCATAAATTTAACGTTGTTATGCAGAAAGCAGCCAGTCCAGAATTAAAAAAAGATTGATGTTATCGGGTGCAGTTAGGTCAATTCTATGTTTTGCTAAAAACAGCCAGAGCGCTTTCATACAAAAAACTGTATTAATGACCTTTCGAAAATGGTGTCAATCACAAAAATAGCATTTCTCAATTTGCATAAAACACCCACAACACAAAAAAAAATTAACGGTACTTAAGAAAGCATTAAAACTGGTCAAATACATAATAAAATTATGCTTTGTCATTTAAAAAAAAAAAAAAAATATTCATTGTTTATCATTTGTTAAAGTCAAAAGCATGACAACATTTGTGCAGATTTGATCATTCACTCTTTTCACAAAAGTGCTAATATCTTAGTTTCATTTTTCTATGGCTCTCTGTTTTGTATATAACTACGTTTAATTGTACTTTCAATAATAGATTTCAGAATATTTTGTTTATCTACTGTATCTTTTTTTTTCACAAATTTGTAATGTTATAATTATAGAATGCGGGTTTAATTTATGCTCTAATTTTAAACAAACCACATTTTTAGTTGTGTTTTAATTATTTATCTATAAAGTTATATTATAGCCCTCCAACATACCCGCCAGAACAGTTGTTCCAATCCAAGAAGGTGCTGGATATGAGATAACTGTACCTAAAAGAAGCACCCACACACTTCTGGTCGAACAATGAGGAGAGGTCTCAGAAAAACGTTTGTACGAGGTTTTCCCACAGCATGAATTATGTCATACTCAAAACCCGTACGACATTTGATCAGAGACATCTCTCATTTATCGCACTAAGAGTGTTCAATATTTTGGAAGAGCGTATTAAGCTCTCAAGGACAAAAGGTATTTTCAAGAAAGGTGTTAAGGACTGGATTTTCCTTAGTAGGAGGGATTTGAGTAGGAAACTCCTTAATGATTTTTTAATGTTTGAATTTACTGTTTACCATATTGATGTGTCATATACATGTTTAAAAAAAAAAAATATGTTTCTGATCCTTTATTTGTGGTAATATCTGCGTCAACTTATTGCCAGTCCCATCTCAACACATGTCTTTTAGTCCCATGAAGTTGGGACCTATGTCTTAAATAATGAACAATAAACTTATGTATTATTTTTAGAAAAAAATAGCACTCTACGAAGAATACAGATTACCTCTAATGACAGTTTTAGTGACATCGACATACTTCATTGTAAATACCATATTTTTATCAGATCTGTTAAAGACATTTTAAATTTATCTCCTGCTTGATTTTTAACTTTTTATTCGATTTTAATTTTATCTTTCAATTTTAACTTTTTAATTTTAATTCTTAATTTTAACTTTGAATGCAAACTTAAAACTTAATTTTAATTTAATCTTTTCATTTAAACTTTAACTTTTGATTTTAATTTTAACTTTTGATTTCCACTCTTAATTTATACTTACTTACATTTACTACCTGTATCTAATAATTTATTGTTGGTTGTGATTTTTTACAAATAAATTTAAATGTTCATGGAAGCAGAGAGAGAGGGAGGAAAGAAGAGTAGCTATACAATGTTATATACTTCTCCTTTTTATGTACTTTTTATGTAATATTTTAATTTTTATTTTTTAAAATACAATTATTTTCCCCTCTCCTCCTGCATTCATAATAAATTAGTGTGAAATCTGTAATTGGTCTTACTTTTTTTAATTGTTCTTTTGTAATTTCTTTTATATAAAGACTGTATGATTTCATTCATAAATAAATAAACGTGTGTAAATAAATTAATTTGTAGAAAATCACAATTTTATAAGTGCTGAAAATATTAATTTTAAAAATTTAAATGTTTTCAAAAACTAAACTTTCTCGTTCATTAGGCATTTGGATATACATATTTATCCAAACAGTCTCGTAGAATTCCATTAAGGTAGACACGGTGAAGATAAAACCCGTATTAATTTAATTAATAAATTATGACAATAACATAAGTAGGGAACCGCCATAAAAATATTTAGTGCTCTTAAGTTGAAAGGGCGAGCAGTTCGTTCTAATTCACAAACGCATTAGCCCTTTCTACCACATCACACTTAAGGTAAAGTATCCTTTTACCGCCCCATATATAATATGGAGCCCATTACCGTTTCATTTATGTTTTCTTTTCTTCATATTTTAAATGCCCTATCATTTTCAATAACGCACTTGACAAAAGCATGTAACTCATTTCTTTTTCTTCCTCTTGGTCTAGGTCAAATGATTTATTTGTGACCGTGGGCTATTTATTATTATTTTTTCAATAAATTTATTGCAAAAAATAATGTTCATACTTAATAACAGGGAATCTATATAAAACCAATTAATGTAAAATGAAAACGGAGTGTTCTCTGTTTATGATAGTCTCCATCTAACATGGCACAACCTGTTCTAAGGTGGAGATTTTTTATCTTTAGAGCATAAGTAGTCCTATACTAAAACAATAACATAAAAAAGAAAAACTAAAACTACTTTAATCTTAATTTATAATACTGCCATCCTAATAATCTTCTGCAGCTTGGGTTTTCAGATTTAGTGATTAAATTTTTGCAAGTATCCTCGTATCTTCCCGGTGGTCTCTGTGGTGCCTCCAAAAGCGCTTTTTGTTTCTTTTCTACCACATTATTTCTTTAATACCATAGACAGACCTCATCGTCTCATTTCTGATCCAATTTCTTAGAGTTCTGCCTGCAATGGAGCGTAGGGTTCTTATTTTCTGCAACTCGGAGAAGGTTTTTTTGTTCTGCTTTAGTCGGTTTTTACTTCCATCCTGTAGCTCATGATGAGTTAAATGCATGTCTTTGGTATATATCCTGACCTTATTTTCAGTTCACGCGTGTTTGTCTCTTCATAGAATGTTCAGTGAACTGCCAGCCGCAGTTATGGCTTTATTAGTCTCTGCTCGTACTTCGCTATATAGGTCACTGTTGCTCGAGATCTCTATACCAAGGTAAGTGAACCCCTTGACTTCCTGAATCGGTACAATATCGATGATCAGTTTGCATCTAAGTGGCTTTTTTGATGGTTAAGTTTTAAAGGGTGTTTTATTAAAGTTAACTTATTTACTTCGATTAAAAATAATTTTAAGATTGTAAAGCCTCGATTTCATGGGATGGTTAAAAGATGTATCTTTAATCGTATATAAAGTAAATTCTAATATTTGCATGGCTATTCATTGGATTAAAAAAAATATATTTGAAGTTTACGTTTCAATTTTAATTTCAAATCTGGTTAAGAATTAATAATTAAAATGTATAATAATACCTTCAATTCTAATAAACATTCCTAATCATATTTTTTATCTCTTAGGCAACAAATATTGCGTCAAATAAATAACCATTGTATTATTAACAAAATTTTTAGTTAGTCCAAATTTTTGTAGACAAGGACTGAATTCAACTCCCTGGGGAGCTGTTTATATTAACATATTACAACAGAGATGAAGAACATTTAAGAGAAGGTAATATAGAAATCTAGGTATCAACAGGGCTTATGATCTGTCAATGGCTGGTTTAAAAGGCCACTTTGCTTGTATTATTTATGGCCAAAGTTCTTATTTCTATCATTTAAAGTAGGGGTCAGTGCTATACAAGATCCTGACGTTTTTAATCTCCCCCTCCATGCCCAGATTCGTAAATATATCGGGCTGTTAGGTAGAAGACGAGCTCTTTAATATCCTCAGGTTTAATCTGTGGTCCCCTGAGGATGCGGCTTCTTTTATGATATAAAGCATTGCATTCACATATAATGTGTACGGGTTTTTCCTCGTCTGCACAGTAAAACCTAAATCTAGAAATTTCGGAAAGGTTCCTTCTAGCACAATGTGTTCGTGCAATCAACTTTGTAATATAATCAGGATGTATGTACTCAAACAATATAATATTTACCAAATAACCAACACGCAACGTTCAAAAATCAATATAATTTTATTGTTAAATGAACTGGAAAAAATACGTTTTTCTGACTCGTTAGTAACTAGTTTTTGAAAAGTTCAATTGAATTATATTTTAGTTCGTTGATGCTGATTATCGAATAGCTTTTAATTTACAACAAATAAACAACAGTTAGTTTATACGAGTACGTTAATGCGGCATTATTAGGTACTGCTACCCTATTCCATTAATATGAGCCGAGTGTAAAAATTAATAAATTTAATACGCTTTAAAACCGTTGCGTGCTAAAGGAACTCTCATTAAAATTAAGTCGGATTAAACAAAAACACTTTTATGGAAGGTGACGAGGCATTTTTACTCGGCCTAAATATTTGGTAATTCAAACAATACCCTTTTGCCTAATTTATTCCATCCCTCATTCAAATTAAAAATTTACACTTTAGTATTCAAATTAAGAAATTTGCATACACTTTCAAATTATTGAATTTACTGCTTGGGTTTTTAAAATGAACTAGAAGTATTTTAATCCAAATCTTATCTTCTTATCCATAAATATTCTATATATGTATATGTTAAGCGAACAATGAAAAAATGTTTGTGTTTGAGACTAGACTAAGAGTATTATCTTTTAAAGCTAAAGTGGTATTTTGTAATAAGGTTAATTATTTAAACCAATTAAATATAGCGTATTTTTAAATTCTGCAAAGTATTTAGACGCTCAAATACACTTTTATTTTACATATTAGAACAGAAATGGGAAACGTTGTAAATTAGCGACTTAACATACAGGTTGTCCCAAAAAATGATTTTTCATTATGCGTGATTATAAAAAATAGACGTATAATTGTATTTACATGAATTACATATCAAAAGTACAAATCAAGGAAAATAATTTGTAATAAATTGTTAATAAGCGCAAATGTTCAAATTATTTTTTTAAATTTTTTATTTATTTATCAAAAGCATACAAAAATTTACATTTAAATTATTAAGTCCAACTGAACTGCATAAAATGCAGTTCGTCAGCAGGTGCTTAAAATTAAGCTCTTATTATATATACATAATCTTATCTCATAAATTCTATAAACATATAAAAACTCTTCTTACTATGGAAAAAAAGAAAAATATGTACATAGAAAAAAAAAATTGTCCAAATAAAAAAGAAAAACACAAAAGAATTTCAATTTAAAAAACCACGTTCTAAAAGCCAGAATCTCAGCAGACGTCTTTCTTTTGAGCCAGATAATTGTTTTTATTTTTTATATTTAAAGAAAGCATATTATACATTTTTGGTATATTGTACTCTAGTGTTCTTTTCCCGTATTTATTATTGTATTAAGGGAAAACTAGTCCATTTACACTAGTGAACCGAGTATTATATACATGCTCCAATTCATTTCTATATTCAGATAGAGACGCATGCTGAGAAACCAGCTTGGATTATAATAAAGCTCTAACAGATAAAATATTTATAGATTTATACAATAAGGATAATGGAATATCGTGTCACTGACAGCACAATTTTTTTTCAATTAATAATTTGATCATTGAATTTGGTAAGTTCGAAACAAGGATTATGTTTGTATTACTAGAAAAAACCCATGAGGTTGAAGCGTATCTTATAATTGATTCTGAAAGTGACAAATAAATTATTCTAAAATCGTATATACAAATATTGCTGATAACGCAAAGCAACGGAATCGCAAACGTGGCTAATCATTTCATAAGAAATTTCATTGCATTATCTATCAATTTCCGCATTTCCAACAGTTCTTTGCCCAATCCTTCTGTTCTGCCGATTTTCATGGAAACAAACTCTCTAATCACGACGATAATGGGTAGGTGCTTTATCTTGCTGAACAAAAAATAAAATTATAAAAAAAAATATAATTATCACAAACTCACCCTTCTGTATTTAAAGGTATTTTAAGTATGAAATAGGACATATTATACATCATTCAAGGTTAAAAGCATGAGGTATTAAAAATGATTTAAACTGCATCTGTGAAAGTAAGTAGACAATTTAACGGCTTATATCTATCATTAGCAGGTTTATGTGGTCACTTTACACACTGTTTAGTTAGGAATGTAGATGTTCAAATAAAGGCAGAATGGTAAATGTTACCCAATGTAAAAATGGCCACTTAAACCAGCCAATGATAGGTCATAAACTTTGTAAATGCCTAGACTTCTTTATTCCCTTCTCTATTATGTTATTTATGTCTATTGTAATATGTTGATATTAACAGCTCCGTAGGAAGTTAAATCCAATCGTTGTCTACGAAAAATTTGGACAAACTTAAAGCATTATTGATGAATCCACCTGGTCCAAGAAGAAGTAAAAAAAATAAATTTTAGGCGTTTTCTAGTAAGTAGGTGAAATAATTCAATTAAATGAATCTCATCCGCAACAATAAAATTTTTAGATCTTTAACTTTACAAACGTCAACAGATAGAAGAACCGATAAATTTAGATGTTAAAATATAGACAGAATGGTAAATGTTACACAGTGCGTAAAGTGGCTACTTAAACCAGCCAATGACAGGTAATAAGCCCTGTGAAAGCCCAGACTTCTATATTCCGTTCTCTATAATGTTCTTCATGTCGATTGTAATATGTTGATATTAACTATTCCTAGGAATTTGAATCCAGTCCGTATCTACAAAAATTTGGATAAACTCAAAACATTGTTGACTTACCATTCTGTTTATGTTCAAACATCTTTTTGAATTTTTTTTATTTAATAAAATAAAAAGTAACAACATGTTAACAAAAAGAAAAACATAATAAAGCAAAAGCACAGAAACAAAAAACAAAACGAAATACCACACCAAAAAGAGGCAACCTCTTGTGCTTGCTGTGGGATTATAATATTAATTATTTAAGAACAAATTACAAACAAACAAACAAACAAACAAACAAACAAACAAACCATCACGCCGTTTCCCCGTAGGGGTAGGCAGAGAGAATGGAACGCCATAACACTCTATCTTGGCATACAGACATCGCTTCCTCTACCTTCATACATCTTCTCATGCGCGCACGTCGATTATTCCTACTTTTGACATGTCCATCTTCAAGTATTTGATGGACTTTATTGTGCCATGTCTTTCTCGGTCTTCCTCGTTCTGCATCCATCAACATTTGCATCGTTGATCCTTTTAGCCGTTCTTTTGCTGTCCATTCGCTCTACGTGTCCAAACCAACGGAGCACCGCTTTCTTGATTCTGTCAATAATGCATGTCTCAGCCTCACACACTTCCCGGATCTCGAGATTTGTGCACCTATCATACATCATTTTACCACACATTCGCCTGAGGGATCGCATTTCGACAGCATTCAACCTACTTTCATCATCATTTTTCTCATTCCATATTTCGCTCCCATACATTAGAGTTGGAACTCGAGCTCCGTTGTGAACTGCTAGTTTAGCCTCCTGCGATAAACATTTGTTTGCCAAAGTAGATTTTAGTGCACCGTTCACCCTGTTCCCGGCACTCACCTTCCTTTCAATATCTTTCTCGGTCTTTCCGTTCCTGGTAAACATTCTTCCCAGCTACACAAATTCTTCTACCTGATTCAGAATATCTCTGTTCACGTTGATTTAGTTATATTTTCGTCTCTTTCAGAAACCATCACTTTCAATTTATCAACATTCATGAGCAAATCGCTTTTCTTGCATACATCGTAGACTTTTGTTACCAAGAATTGAAGGTCTTCTTTGCTGCTAGCAAGAAGCACGACATCATCCGCATACAGAAGATAGTTAACAGTTGTACCACTCATTTTTGCTATCATTCTCAAATCTTTCAGTTCTTTCATACAGTTATCGATGTATATGGTATCTATTTATGTATTATTCAATTGTTTTTGTAGTTTAATGTTGGAGTAAATTATGTTATCTGCAACGCCGACACAATAATCATTAAAAGTGTTAGCAATTTTATCAGGTTCGGTAATTTCTTCATGAGCATTTATTATTTTTTTTATGGATAAACAGCCTTTAATTTTTCTATTTGTTATTTCATTGATTATTGAAATGAAATGATAACCCCGACTCAAATATTCTCTCTAGCTTTAAAAAAATCGAAGAAGAGGAAATCATAAAAATTATTAGCAATTTAAAAAAAAGACCAGTCTAAAGGTCCCGATAATATTTTTGTAGAAACACTTAAAAAAATTAAAAATAATGTATCTAAGCCTTTGCAATATATTTACAACATATGTCTAGAAAATGGAATCTATCCGAAATCATTTAAATTATCTACAATAGTACCAATTCACAAAAATGGCTCAGCTTCTAAAACAGATAACTATCGTCCAATTGCTCTTACCTCAAATATATCTAAAATTTTTGAAAAATGTCTAAAAAACAGAATCATGGATTATCTAGAAGGTCATAAGAATATCTCTCATAATCAATTTGGCTTCCGAAAAAAATTTAGCACTGATGATGCAATTTATAAATTTACTAGAGAAATATATTCCGCAATAGATAATAAATATAAATGTTTGGTAATTTTCCTTGATCTTAAAAAAGCCTTTGATACCGTTAACTTAATTAAATTATGAAATAAATTAAAAAACATTGGTATAAAAAATAAATGTCATAAGTTATTAACTAGTTACCTATTTAATAGGACACAAAATACAAAAATAGAAAGTGAAATTAGCTTGCAAAGAGAACAACAACATGGTGTTCCACAAGGGACAATTTTAGGTCCTCTATTATTTTTAATATACTTAAACGAACTATGTGATTTAAAAGTAGACGGAGAAATATTGTCCTATGCTGATGACACTGCTATTATAGTATATAATAAAACATGGGAGTTAACATTTAGTGATGCTACAAAAAGTATAACAATAGTTAACAACTGGTTGGAAAATAATTTGCTTAGTTTAAATCAAGAAAAAACCATGTATTTGCCCTTTCAAATCTCTAATAAGACTGGCCCTTCACAAAATTTGTCAATTAAAATACACGATTTAAATTGTAATATAGATATCTGTAATAAGTGTTACAAAATTAGCTCAGGTGAAAGTTATAAATATCTGGGTATCCACATAGATTATAGGCTAAAATGGGAAACACATATAGCTAAAT
Organism: Micrasema longulum; assembly: GCF_059751315.1. Taxonomy (NCBI): domain Eukaryota; kingdom Metazoa; phylum Arthropoda; class Insecta; order Trichoptera; family Brachycentridae; genus Micrasema; species Micrasema longulum. Next base: position 138,206 of record NW_028279283.1, read on the forward strand.
TAACAGACAAAATCAGATATTTATCTTACGTTTTCCAAAGATTAAAAAATATTTTAACTTATGAAAAATTAAAAATGCTGTATTACGCTCTAATTCAGTCTTCTGTTACATACGGCATAATTGGATGGGGTGGAGTTTTGGACGCACATAGTCGCCCTGTAGAAATCGCACAGAAGAGTATAGTTAAGATAATGTACAAAAAGCATAGACTATTTCCTAGTAACGAATTGTACATAGAGAGCGGACTCCTTAATTTAAAAAAGTTATATTTATTACAATGCAGAAAATATGTACACAAAAATAGGGAATTGTTTGGCAATAATTTAAATAGGACTAGTAGCAGATCAGAAAGTGTACTGTCGGTTCCAGGATGCAGAACTAAGTTCGCACAGAGACACTCTTTCCATGTTGGTCCAAGATCTTTTAATCTCCTACACAAGGAAATACAAAATATAGAATCCCTTCCAAAGTTTAAAGCGGCTTTGAGGACTTGGATCAGCATGGAAAATACAGATATACACCTATTGTGAAAGAGTCGTACAACAGCATATTCTAAACGTTGATGTCTTAATTACATTGTTTATGTCATTTTCCTGTTATTTCTGTATGATTGTTAATGGCATTGTCATATTTGTGTTTGTATACCAAAAAATTCACCAAAAACAATAAAAAAAGAATGGCCCACGCTCAGACGTTTAAGTCTTTGTGGGCATTTTTTCCAAATTTAAGGCTATGTTTATTTTTAGAATATGTATTTTTTCTCTTTTTCTCTTCTAATGTTTAATATGTAATTTAATATGTAATTTAATATGTTTAATATGTAAAATATGTAATTTAATACATGCATAATATGTAACAGTATGGAAAAATAAACAAAAAAAAAAAAAAAAATATATATATATTGAACAACCATGGTGACATTACACATCCCTGTTTGACCCCTTTCGAAATGTTAAACCACAATGTGAATGAGCCATTCACCTTCACACATGCTGTGCTGTCCTTATACAGTGACGCAATAGCCCTTGTCAGGTTACCATTTACTCCATACTCCGATAAAACCTTCCAAAATTTTTCTCTGTCAACTCTATCAAATGCATTTTGCAGATCGACAAATGCGCAGAAAAGTTTCTGGTGTTTAGCCAGAAACTTTTCTGTCATATTTTGCAGCGCAAATATTTGATCCATACATCCTCTTCCATTCATAAATCCACTTTGTCTATCCCAAATTCTATCTTTCTCAATCAGTATTCTGCCATAAATCTTTCCAACAGCGCTCAAAAGGCTGATAGCTCTATAGTTTCCGCAGTCCACCCTAGAGCCTTTTCCCTTGTATAGAGGCATAACATCAGCTCTCCTCCAATCAGAAGGAGTGTATTTCTCCTCTAAACATAGGCTTAAGAGCTTATGTAGCCATACAAAAATTATTTCTCCACCCGCCTTTATAAACTCTGTGGCAATGTTATCATAACCTTGCGTTTTCCCATTCTTCATATACTTAGCAGCATTTTTAATTTCTTCCATACTTATCTCTTTCGCATCGTCATCTGCATTTATGTTTACTTGAGAAGGTGGTGCGCTGACTATATTTCCTGTGTGCGTTTCCTACACCTCCTCAAAATATTCTTTCCATCTCGTTTGAATTTCACTTTCATTCGTCACCATTTTTCCATCGTTTCCTATTACTGCTGTCATACATACAAATTAGACACAAATAATAAATGAAGGTACATAAAACATCCTTTAAAATAACTGAATACGCATGCAAATGCGCATGCATGTACAATTATACACACACATACACGCACACTCACTCACCCACACATACACATTAACCCACAAACATACTATAACATGGTGAAGAAGATTATAAAATAGGGGTTTTAATTTAGAATTTTTTATTCTTTTTTATTTAAAAAACATACAAATTTTAGAAAAAAAAACATAAATGTGACTTACATGTTAAGAATTAGCATTAAGTTAAAGAGGTTGATAAACTAATATTGTTACCTATGGCTTGAATTTTGTAGACATTGATAATTTTTATTTTGTCAGGCAAATTGTTATAGAAATTTGATATACATATTTTTTTTCAAAATGTTAAGTATTAAATTTTGGCATATTAATATTTTATTGACGTTTACGTGAATAACTTAATGTACGGATGTTTTTTTTTAAAGTATCCTTATAGATTAGTAAAATTGAATTTTAAAAATAAAGTTCGTGAATTGATGATACATTAAGAATTTAACAATTATTGCACATTTCAACATTCTTCCATCTGTTGATATTTATATCAAATTAATATGAAATATAATACTAGTTAATTAACACAGTTTTGTTAAACCATTTGTGTAATAATTTCCAATTTGGAAACGAAGAAAAATAAAAAACATTTAATTTGCCAAACTCGAGGTAAAAGAAACAATGAAAGCAGTAAAAATATATTTTTTTTTTAATTCACTCTATTGAATTGAAATTTTCAGTAGTTTCTATTTTGTAGAAAATCAAAAAAAAGGCAAAAACTTGTTTTCAAAATAATGTTCTCTTTCCAAAAAAATATTTTTAAAACATTTAAAATTTTGAAAAGCTACGAAACCTTATCGATTAAATTACCAAGAGAGAATTTTTATTGAATTCCTTCAATATTTGTTTTTACTTTTTGTCGAAGTAATTTTGAAGAATCTTCGGTATTTTCAGAAAAAGCTTTAAGTACGTATTCAATGTATGTGTATAAATTCAGGTATTTGCTCTAAAATGTGTTGTTAATTACATTTTTATGAGCTCAGTCCGCTGAGTACTTGAAACTTCGTTATGTGGCTTTCTAGAATGTTACTTCATCATTTGCGGAATGTTTCCACCAAAATTCTCAAACTCAATGCTGAAGGTCCCGAATACGCAATTAAAACAGTGATTTACTTTTATATTTATCTACATCAGCTTTTCCATCCAGTAAATTATTTAATGTTTTAAAACAAAAATGACTTACCCTATTCATTTATAAAAAAACATCTTAAAACTCTTTTTTTTTTACTGATATATTTTTCTATCTTTCGATTGCCTTTTTTCCATTACCCATTGCTCTTTTTTATATTGTTATTGCATTTTTTCAAACTAAACATTTAACACCTTTTTTAATTTACATTTGCTCTTCTTTTTCTTTCTTTTGCTTTTTTCAATATTTTTTTAGTTTACTATTGCATTTTTAAATTTTGTCATTTATTTTTTTTATTTTGGGCACTAGGAATTCCCGTTTTCATTTTACAATCACTCCTTTTTTATCTGATTTTTGCATTTTTTTATTATTTTATCGTTGCTCTTTCAAAACTTTTTTTTTCGTTTTTCTTCATTAAATCATTACTTTTTTTATCAAACTATCGCCTTTTTAAGATTTTATAATTCCTTTATTTTTCTAACTATTGCATTTTCTTTATTTTACCATTGCTCCTTTTTAACTCACCATTTTTAATCTTACAAAAATTATGGTATGTTCTTTCTTTTTACTTAAACTGATATTTTTGACAACATTGCAACGTCCAACGTCTGGGCTGACATAAACAAAAAAACATCACCAGCTTTCAAAAACTTCGTGAAAATTTTACTTTAATCTTACGAATTTAAAACAAAAACTTGTCGACTACAACTATTTGTAAGTTAAAAGCAAAGTTTTTGATAAAAGTATTTAAAGGTAGAGTGTCAACCATTCGCAAAAAATACTCATAAGATAAAACCAATATCGCTAAAGATTTATTAAGTTTTTATTATTATTCCTCATATTTCCACTATACCACACTACTCAATCATCGTTTACGCATTGGCAATACAATATTGTTATGTTCTGGGATCCAACATGTTGTCATCGTGTAAACAGAAATTTGTCGGAAATTACATTGTTCCGAGACATTCTCACAGAAATAGACGGACAGGCTATCTTCGCAGGATCACGCGCGGCCGCATTGTCCTCGTGTAAACGGGCACGGACAGGACCTTATGACAAAAGCGATTTGCTTGACTTGTCCGAAACTTTTTTGCCGGAAATGTCGTCAAAAAAAAGCCTGTTTATTATTTGGATCGTCCCTTAACAATTCCAATACATATTGATTTAAAAAAAAAAATATTATTTTTCGTGAACTTGCTCGTAACATACGACGTTGCGTATTCATTTTTGCTGGCTCACGTGTGAACTACTGCCGAATTTTTGTACTGCCTCGGCGTCTTGTCCTGCGCGGCTGTTTACTGAGCTGGGATAAGACAATATTATTATCTCTATTGTATTGTTATCGTATAAATGATACTTTTCTAATTTCATATAATTATATGTACAGTGCGCATTGCCACTACTACGAGTGTGTATTGAATGAATTGACTTTATGATTGTATTCATGACGTTAAAAAGCTTTAAACCCAGAAATATCAAGCCTTGTTCTACTCTGCATTTTTTTTCCTCACATTTGAACAGAAATTTAAAAAATACATATTGTATTGTAATTACAGATTTAAAAATACAAAAAAAACCTCAACAAATTTTTCAACGATTTTACGAGACAAACGAAATCTTAAAACATGCAAAATTGAAAATTAAATTATTATTTTTTTATTGTATTTAATTATTGGAGCTGTAAAACTGTGAAATACTATTGGTCTTGCAAAAGATAATGTAATGTTTTTAATATAAAATTATGACTTCATCGGTCATCGCTCTATATTACCTACAGCTGAAATCATTGCATGTCTGTGGGTCATCGATTTCCATAGCTGTGACCCCCTTAAAACCAATAAAGGCGTACAAAATTAAACAACACATACAATGTAACAACCAATAGCTAGAAAAATTATGGGTTTCGCAAAGAAACAGTATTTAGCATGACGTATAGTTCCCAAGGAGGATATGAGAAAAAATAGCATGGGAAAATAGGGAAAAAAGAGAGAATGGAAAAAGTAATAAGTGAAAGTGAATGTAATATAATTCAAGGCAAGTTCACAGGCATGAGTCGTTCCTGGTTGTCACTATAATTGGTTTGTGTCTCGTAACCAATCAATGTAAATGTAAAATATACAAAAACTTACATTGAATGATCTATCATACTAAAATTCTTGTTATGTGTGAAGCATACAGGCTAAATTTATTCATTTTTTCCCAAATTTGATCGTTTTAGCGATATTAAAACAGTTGCGTTAATTTGTAATTGAATAATACATGTATACTTAGATGTAAAAAAGATAACAGTTCAACGAAGTGTTGTTTTCTTTTTCATTATGAAATAAAAATATGCATTAATAAGCCGATATTTAAAAATTCGAAGATCTTTAAAAGAATAACTTGTGTTTTGCCGCCTCTAGATAGGTATTTGGTTGAGAAATTGACTTTTTTCCTGTTATTAAAATTATATTTTATCATTTTTATGCGGAATAAATAAATTCAATAAATAACATTATTAACCTTGGTTTGAACTTTAAAATTGAAATTGAATTAATGGTTCAAATGCTTGTATTAATAAAGCATATTATTTAGTTAAATCCATCCTTAATTAAGATACACAATATTGTTTATATAAAATATTGAAAAATGGCAAAATTATTAATATAAATCGGATTTAACTATAAAAGTAAGAAAATGTATTTGTTCTGTTCACTCCAAAATACCCCATTTTGCACCCAAAGGTGCATAGGACACTGCATTAGTAAAAAAATATTTCAATCATCTGTTGCATCAACAGACCATCCCTTCAGGTGCCAGTGTACAAACGATGAAATATTGGAGTATAAACAACATTTTATAATCATTATTTCACGTTTATCCTGTCAGGGATCGAATCCAGGACCTTAAAAATAGTACGCAAACGCGCCACCATTACACAACGATGCGGAATGATATTCGTTTGTTTTATTTTTCGCGATTTTTACGTTAAATTTGTTGTATTTTCATAATTCATTCGGTGTTTTACACGTTAAATTAAGCTCTTAATATAAAAATCAAACACTGATTTGAGTCTACTGGACACTTGACTTTATTTTTACAATATAATAATAAAAATTTCCGTGAAAATGTGTTCGCCTTGTTAGATTTTCAAACGAATGTGAAAATTTGTTGGATTGAAGGTTCTTGTATAATTCTAGGTACTTAAGTTAATAAAGAAATCATATTAAGTCTGGAATGTACAATTATCGTGATTGTGTAAAAAATAATAGTTAAGGGCAAGGTCAAGTGTTAAATAAGTAATAGAGGATTTACGTACTTATATTTATGCTTCGTAAAAAAATAAAATTAAATAAGCATTTACTGATGTATGTATTGTGAGATAATTAATGAATCTTTATAAGTTTATACCTTTGATTTTGAAATTAAAAGTGTAAATAGTTTCTACAAAATAAACGCCAAATTAATAAAAAAATAGTTAAAATAAGTTTTAAATTAATAAAAATTTTTAAACAAAGCAATTTTAATGTGTCCTGTAACAAAAATGATCATTTCTTTTATATTTTGCTTTAAATACATTTTTAAGTTTTTTTTTACATTCGTTACATTTTTTATTACTTAATATAAATCACTAAATTTATTTATAAAAACAAAAAAAATCATACGCGTGGCTTGTGCAAAGGTAGGTATACTAAATCTAGAATACATTATAAAACTTATGGTGTAGATGGATTAATAAATACATTAAAAAAAAACAATAAATTTCAATTGATAGTTACATTCTGAGTATTTTTTTTAATATGAGTAAGTAGAAACTATGAAATAGAAAAAATTAAAAATTAAAGTAGATAAATAATCATGAAATTAATGTTAGATAGTTTAATTATCAATAAATACAAAAGAAAATAAAAAGTTTACCTGGAATAGATAAAATTTACATTTTTATTTTTGACCCAGTTTTTAAATGAACTATGAATTATAAGAAGAAAATAGGCTGAAATAGTCAATTAGATTGAATTGATTTATAAAAATAGTATTTACCACAGCAACACATAGAACCTACCCTGTCTTACTGCGTAACCCAATATTGTTCAACAGCATTCCCTTAAAATATTATCATATATTTCTAGATTTAAAAAAAATATTTGTTTCGGTTTTTTAAATATAATTGTTTTTATTAAATTTATTTATTTATTTTGTTTATTTTATTTATTCGTTCAAATTACACTCGTTTAAATGTGAATGAACTTTTAAAGCTTTTTAGGCTGTCTCCGTGTCAAACCATAATTTTTCACAGTAAAAAATAAATACTAAATAAATTATAATGACATGTGATGCAATAGAGTAACAATCCAGAAAAACAAAGTACAAATAATAGATTATACAATTTCAAAGAAGATAATCGAAAAATATAACTAAATATTAATATGAAAATATAAATTTTACAAACTTAGATTCATACATAATCAAATATACAAAAAAAATAGGATCATTAAATTAAAAGAAAAAAATATATGAAAACATAATTGAAATGATAATCGAGATATGTTTTCTAAAAACTCACTTTATACTGTAGTAAAAAATGAGAGCAATAAATAATGTTTCAGATAACTATGAGAACTAAATTAAATAATGCAAAAATATATAGTGAAAAAACATAATAATATCAAGATATATAAAAAGCAAACGAAAGTATGGAAGTAAAGCAGACTCGTCAATATCCACAAATCTCGAACTTCAAAAAGAATGACAACCTCGTCCCTGTCGATGTGCGTTAGTAGAAGAGAGGCTTAAATCGTCAATTAGATTAAATTGATTTATCAGAAAAGTATTCACCACAGCAACACATACCAATACAATATTGTTCAACGGTAACCCATTAAAATATTATCATATAATTCTCGATGAAAATAAATTATAAATATGAAACGAAAACAGATAAGTTTGCTGAATTTATAGATTTAAAGATTGTTTTTGCTTTCTTTGGATTTGTTATTCAATCATGTATCTGAAAAAACAAGAACATTGAATCAAACATTAGTTGTTCGCTTTCAAACAGTTAAATTTATTTTGTTAAGACCCCTTCTAGCCCATTTCGGTTCTCAGTTCTCGACTAATAAATCTCCATATTCATTAAGAATGGCTTAAGCACTCCCCGAGGCCGGGTTAATGACTCAAGATAAACTCCGACCGAACCCAACAATTCTCACGGCCGAAAACGCTATCACCACACACATTATCTTGATGTTGCCCGAAATGGGTGAAAAATATTTTATTTTTATCGTTGAGTGTCAGTTTTTTTGCAAAAATGCACTTTGATCAACATCATCCTTGATCAACTAATGATGGTATACAGGACACACTGGTATACCAAATAATGCGTATTACGATCATCAAGGTAGAGTAAAAACTTCTAAGTTCAACAATGTTTTAAGTATGTCTAAATGTTTGCAGACTGGCCGGATTTCCTCCCTAGGGAGTTATTCAGATCTTAATTTGTTGCAACAGAAAGGGAAAACATTTTTGAGAAGGATTATAGAGGTCTAGGCATTTACAGAATTTGCAAGAATTGGTGATTCTAGTTGAAAAAGTTCAGTTAAGTTCAGTTCAGAAAGGGAAAAAATTTTTGAAAAGGAATTATAGAAGTCAAGCCATTTACAGAATTTGCAAGAATTGATGATTCTAGTTGAAAAATTTCAGTTATATTTAATTGCTTAGTTTGTTTAAAAAGTTTTCTATTTGCTGTTAAAGAGGAAAAGTCATAAACTAACTTTAATATTTTATTTTGCTGTCTTTGTAGTCTGTTTACGTCATTTTGATATCCTGTTCCCCTAAGTACTTACATAAAACATATTTTGGTTTTGACATAAGCTTCATCGATCACTGCACAGCTCTGTTCAGGAATATCTAAGGGCGTTCCAGATGAACTAGCTGACAGGCGTCTCACGCTTAGATCAGCTACGTCTACAGCGAGAGAAAAAGTTATTATACCTCTACGCAAACAGCGCACTAAATTTGGTGAACGCGCATTTGCGGTCGCAGGCCTTATGGCATGGAATGCTCTCCCAGCAGAGGTGCGAGGCTGTGAAAGTGAAGTGATGTTCCGGAAAAAACTTAAAACCTACTTGTTCTTTAAATCATTTTAAGGAATCCGTAGCATGTGACCACAAAATAAATTGTTTTATTTAAATTACAAATTTAAAAGCTTCAATCAAATTTATTTAACTATAGAACCACTATGTAAAGCGCCCTTGGGGTATTTTATTACGAAAATGGCGCTATATAAGTTATCCATCATAATAATAATAGTAAATACATTAGAATATTTTCGGTTTTTGGAAAAAAAAAATGATTTAAAAAAAACTACATAATGTCTTCACTTTGCTGATTAAATTGCTGATATGAATTTTCCAAGTCAATCGTCTATCTATTGTTAGTCCTAAGTATTAAACATGTTCAATTTTAGTTGGTCGTTCATCATTTATGTGAGCATTTATTTTATGACTTCTTTTTCTAGATTCAAAATGGTTAATATTGCTTTTTTTTTCATTAAGTGCAAGTAAGTTTGTGTTTGTCCATTTTGTCAACATAGTCAGGTCCTTATTGATGTTATTGTTTGTTAATACGTCTGTTAAATTTTTATATAATAGTCCAATATCGTCGGCATACATAATAATTTTTCCTTTAACATTGTACAGTGATTATTTATAATTTTAAGATATAGATCACACAAACATTACTCTGTGAGAAAAAAAATTTACACTAAAAATGCATTATGTAACTTGGTAGACATCATAATAATAAATTTGTATATTATCTCCTTTCTCCTCCTTATCCTTTCTTCAAGCATCTTTGTCCCAATTCCACCCAATTTACAATAATTTACTGTTTTTTAAAACAATAATATTTTCTTTGATTATTGAAAAATATTTACGAGTACATGAAAATAACATTTTTATATGTATAAACTTATATGTATTTATTCAATATGTAATATATTTTCTTTACTAACTTTGTATACTTTGTAAAAATATGTTATTAGTTTTGAGTTTATACACAATATGTTTATAAATATGTTTGTAGAACTGTTAATTTTCCAATTAAAATAAAATACATAAATAAGTCATTCACATATAAAATATATAATAGTGGACCCAAAATAGATCCTTGTGGTACTCCAAAATTAACTTCCTGTGTTTTTTTTTCATTTACAAAGGTATGCTGCTTCCGATTTGTTAAGTATGATTTTAGTTGTTAATATTCTTGAAATTTTACTTCAATATCATTACATTTTTTCGTCATGGTTTCAACATCTGCTGTATCGAAAGCTTTATTAAAATCTAAAATTACTCCTGTGATTGGAATCTCAGTATCCATGTTTGTTTGAATGTAATTTATTAAATTTACTAGGGCGGTTCCGGTTTCTTTTTTTCCTAAACAATCTTGTTGATTGAGAGATAATATATAAAGATTTTTTAAATGATCCATTACCTTATGAATTTTTATTTCAAATATTTTGTTAAATACTGTTAAATTTTAAATTGTTCTGTAATAACTATGATCTGTTTTATTACCTCCTTTATATATTGGGGTGATTCTTGCTATTCTTGCGCCTAAGCCTACTTTATCTATCACTAAAAATGGATTCTTAACCCAGGAATATTGCGAAAGAGTTGTTTTTTCATAGAGTTACTCCATTTTTTGCGAAACACCTATTCAGACTCCGTGGAACATTGGTGTTGCGCGAAACATAGTTTGGAAAACCATTGCCTTAAGGGTTATAATTTTATTTTTAGATAACTATTTGAATTTATTCAATATACGTATTTTTAATTATGAATAAAAAAGCTCATTTGAGTCTCTTGTTATATATATATATATATATGTTATATATATATTTAATAATATATAAACAATAATTATTATTTTCATTATAATTAACAAACATTTATGATTAAGTATACGCCCATTTTCAAAAAATATTCCATTGAATTCTTCCAGTAAAAGAAACGTTTTTTAAAAAATATATAAACCTCCACACAAGTCAGCGTTGTCTATAGTTGATAATATGATAGTGTATTCTGTATTTGTTACTTTTTAAAAAAAACGAAAATACAAATATTTAAAATTAAATAATCTAACACTTACACAATGCATACTTTTAAAACCTTGTTATTCACAAAAGCAACTGGTTCAGACGTATTTTCTTATTATAAACCTGCCATTTCAATTAAAATACAATTTGTAGTTTTTTCAATAGAAAAATTGTATTTTAAATACGGAATAGAAAAGGTTAATTTATGAGCATACATTTATTTAAATCAAAATCTGTTTTTATTAAAAAGATAATTCAATTACTTAATTTATTACTTTTTACTCGAAAACATTAATTACTTAATACTCGAAACAAACTACGTAGAATTGTGGAGATGTTGTTTCAAAGTGCATTTTTTTAATCGTGATTTCACACAAAAACATTTTTAACACAGCTGTGTTAAAGCATTCTTAGCGTACTTGAATTATTTTTAAAACTTAAGGTATTTAATGTCACGACGTTATATTTAATACTTTTTAAAATTTACTTCAGCATTTATTGGGAAGCATTGGAAAAGAGGTTTAAAGTTTAAAATAATAGCACATAAATTTTTTTTTAGTTTATTAAATTTTTTATGATAAAAATTTGATATCACCCCTAGGAAGTTGACAAAAATGTATATATTTCTATGAAAATTTGAAGTATTTTTCTTAGGAATCTATATTTGACATATTTTTTTCTTTGTACGCGTATTCAAGTTTTCATTAAGAAAAAAATGTTTTACTTTATGGACATTTAAATATAACTCTGTAAACTAACAGTTGTGATACGAGCCCAGGTCTGCATTTAAAATATTTAAAAAACTGATAAAAAACAATAATCAATATATTTTGTTGATTGAACCAACTACAACTAAACCAGGTTATGCAGAAAGCAGCCACTACACAATTTTCAAAAAATTAGATATTGATATTATTTGGTGCAATTAGGTCTTCATTAATCAAAAATCTTTTGTTTTACACTGAAAACGCGTCAACAAACTATTTTAAACAATCTACAATACCTAGAATATGCTACCAATACAACAATATATTTACCGAAGCTGATATTTTTTGTGACAACGTATGTAAATTTAGGTCAAAAGTTATAGAAATTTTGAGAAAAGCAGACATTTAACATTATTATTATATAAATATTTTTTTCATTTCGTTTCTTTTACATTTATAATATTGAACATAATTAAAATTATTGTATTAAGTGTAAACAATTTTTTCGGTGTGTGCATGAGTTTCTTACTCTAATATACAAAGAAATTGGCAAAATATGTGTTTCTACTGTTTGTTTACCTAATAAAATAAATAAATAAATTACAAGTACAGAGACAAATTTTTTTTTAGATGCAATGTGCACTGGCCATACATCACCGGTAAAGGAGAGCTGGAAAAAATGTACACAATCCAATAATAAGTCAAGGTGCTCACTTAAAGCAAACAACACGTTAGTTTTTCTAAAAACCGAACCTATTAAAGTCTTGAACGACATTAGCAGATGCTTTTCCGATCGCTGTCTAGGGGTGGATTGAGAAAAAAACAAAAAGAGGGATGAAAAACAAGGCTGTGGGAAAGAAAGATATCAAAGTGCTTAAAGAGGTTCACTTACCCTGAATCCGGAAGTACTTACGTGGATACAAAAGGAAAGTCTCGGGGGATGTGGGAAATTATACGAGACGTGAGAATTTAAGGAAAGCGCGTGCTACCGATATACGAGTATGACCACCTTTCTCTAGCGGTTTTCTTTATCTGGATTCTGAATGGGAATGTTTTAAAAGGCGCTTTCTTCAACTTGTCACTTGTGTAAAAAATATCGTGTTTGCCAAACCATACGACAGGCAATTTAAAAAAAAGTTATTTATATTGAATTTCATGTAAAGTACTACTTGCCAAGCCAAGCTCTTGAAGCCTACGAGCCCACAAATTATGAATTCAAATTCATGTTTTTATTTGCTAACAATTAATGATTTCATAGAAGCAAATTTAGTTTCCGATCCATGCTAGAATTTTTTTTGTAATTTATATCGACTCTTTTGTTTCGTATATCAATTTATCAATAAAACTAAAATTAAAATTAACTGTCATTGTCTTCTCTGTTACATAAAGGTAAGGTGATCAGTCCTCTGATTCATGTGCCAATCTAAAAACAATGAAATACTACGATTCAAACAACCTTAAAAATCAATATTTCAAGTATCGGGAATTGAACTCGTGACCTCAAGAACCAAACCGCCGCACAGTGTTTTGACCCATACAAGCTACAAGATAAAAAGTCACCTTTGAATTCTTAAACGATGACGTCATGGGGGCATTACCAGATAGTTAGTGTGACGATTGTAAGCCTAATTGGGGTGATTAATGCTTAGGGTGATTCATACCAGAATATGAAAGTCGGATAATTGGTTTTTGAAAGCCTAATTACATTTATTTGCATTTTGGCGTCCGACGTGTAAAGGTTGTTTATCAAGTTTAAAGTTTTTTATTTCGATTAAAAAAAAAATGGAAGCTATTTTGGAAGGTATGTTGTATAGTTTTTTTTTCTAATATTTTAATGTATTTCGTTTAGGTATTTAAAAAAACAATAATTTAACTCATGTATTTTTCAGTAGTTAAAAAAATATCAATTTCCAACTTCTCGAGAATTTATCTCGGAGAGTATATCAAAGTAGCAAAATATTATTTTTATTTTTCAATAGACCAATTTATTGTTAATTCATTACAGTTTCGATATTTTACCGCACGAAGTTGCATCTATCTTATTTTGTTATTTTACAGGTACCAGATACGAGATTTACAGGCAAGAATTGTACGTGATGTGGAAGAGTTTGACGAAGAAAGAAAGGCTTCAAGGAGTGTTAAATAATATTGTTAGTAAATTTGAAGTCGGTGAACTCGGTGCAAGTGGTGAAAAACTGTTAAAAAATCAAATTAAGCTTATTTGTTTAAATATAAGCAGAAAATGGACCGAATCTGGCTGTAAACTAGATAGATTTGTTAAAAAAAAAATTGAGTGGCTCGACGGTAGTGAAAATATTTTGATATGTGAAAACTTTCGACAAAGTCCTACAGTAGACATGAATGAACCATCTACGTCTACTGGAAGGCCCGCAAAGGATTTTGGGGCATGCAGTGATCAGTGCAAAAGGACAAAAGTGCGTGATTTAGTGAGTACGAAGACATCTGAAGAACTTTCGTTTGCCACGCAGGTATCTATTCGAGCATCAGGAAAACGCACAGTTGCCGATCTCCTAAAGAAAATTTTGAAAGCTACTCCCAGCAAAAATACGTAGGGAACGTCAACAAGTAAACAAACAGCGGGCATTGACAATTGAGGAAGCGCTAAGTTTATACGTTGACTGTAAATTATCTTCGCATTCCTACAAAGTTATGCGTAAAAATGCCATAAAAACTGGCCACAACATATATGCGGCATTTTATAGTTTGAGAAAAGCAAAAGACGCATGTTGCCTGAGCGAGGAATTTGTCAAAATAACGGAAACTAGTGCAGAAATCCAGCTACAAGCGATTTTAAATCATACGGTGGAACGATTGCTAAATGTAGAATCAGAAGTCTTAAAAGAAAGAGTTCCTTCAGGTTCTGTACTGACTCTTATATGCAAGTGGGGTGGAAATGGAAGCTCAGGACATAGTAATTATAAACAGAAATTTCACACAGAGCATGCAATAGATAAATTTTTATTTATTATGTCATTCGTTCCAATACAACTAAGGCTTAATGATGACCCTAATATAGTAATTTGGCAAAATTTAAGCCCTTCCTCAACCTCTTATTGTCGTCCTATTAAATTTATTTTCGCCAAAGAAACTGATATTCCTACTAAGTCTGAAATCGAAAAACTTCAAGATGCAATTGAAAAACTTGAAAATTTTTATGTTAATATTGGAGGTGTAGTATTGTTCATAAAATTTAAAATGCTTTTAACAATGGTAGATGGTAAAATTTGCAACGTTTTGGCTGAAAATAAGTCAACCATGTCCTGTTATATTTGTGGCGCCAAACCCAGTGAAATGAACTCTATTAGTATTAATAGAGTTTCTCGACAAGAATTTTATTGCTTTGGCTTATCTACATTACATTCTCTTTTTATATTTCTCAAAATACATCTATTTGAAAATCACTTATAACAAATGTTTTATTTAAAAACCTTTAAGTTTTATCATCATCATACCATATCCGCTCCCTATGTGGAGCATATGGATTCCATAATCTGCCTCCGGCCAAGCTATCGACCTCCCGTACATCCTCCCAAGTTAAGTCCACGTACCGCAACTCTGACGCAAACTGCCCACAAATTGTCAACAGCGGACGACCAGGACGCCAAGAACCTGATGCCTTGTAACATAGGCAAGCATGGTTAAGGCTCTTGGAAGGCATACGTAGTACATGGCCTTGCCAGCCAAAACGCCTTGGATGACAGTAGATACCAAGGGTTGCTGTGTCCGTTGCCTCACTTCTGTGTTCCTTACAATGTCAAACTTTTAAGTTTATTTAAACCCTTTCAGTTGTCATGTTTAACATAATAAAATCAGCTGTAAAATGGTTATTCTGACAAAACAAGTGAAGGCAGATTAGTTCTCTCGGGTGAAATCTTTATTTTATGCCCAAGTATCTAATATAATTTTCAATGATTTATTTTATAGGTTGACCGATTTATCAGTCAATAGAATTAAAGTAAAAATTTCAATTATTTATGATCCTTAAATACATTATTGGATGCAGATATCAATTTCCAGAAAATTTATTTCGTTTATTAAATAACAAAATGTGACATATTTTTTATAAAACGAATTATTATAACATATTTAATAAAAAAAACTTCTTTTTAGGATTAAATGAATCGCATACGTGAGTTAAAAGTACATTCAGAATTTTTAGTTTCTAGCTTGTATGAAACGAAACACTGTGCGCCGTTGACGGCCAAGCGCGTGTTACCTACGCTCAAGCCATCCTAAATCTCAACCACGAGAAAGACAAATTTTTAACCGAAATCATAATAAGCGACGAAGCCAATTTTAACCTCTGTGGATATGTGAATATGCAGAGTTAGTTATAAGGCATTGAAATGAATTGTGTTTAACCCACGAAGAACCATGATATCCACTCAAAGTTACTGCATGATGTGGTATTTACGCTGGGGGCGTCATCGGGCCCATTTTTTCGAAAACGCCGCCGGCCAAACAACTTCCGTAGACGGCGAGCGTTACAGAGCTATGTTCAACAACGTTTTCATTCCTCAATTGGATGAATTGGGATTGAAAAACGTGTGGTTCTAACAGGATAAAGCAACGGCGCATACTGCACCAGCCACAACCAATGTTCTGAGGGCTGCATTTCCGGGTAGCTTTATCTCTCGTTTTGGTGATTTCCACTGGCCGGCAGGATATCCTAACAGGGCATACGTAAACAAGCCTCAGACTATTGAAGCTCTTAAAGAGAACATCCATCAAGAATGCGAGAACCTATCGATGGAAGGTCTGGAAAGATTGATGGAAAACGTTATAAATCGCGCCCGCATGGCGGTCACTTGGCAAGTATATTTTTTTTTGACTTAATGAAAAAAAAATGAGGACAACACCACAATTCAAAAGCAAAACCAAATGCTTTTATTAATAAATAAAAATTACAGCAAAATAATATTGGGTGACAACTTTTGCGCCACCTTGAATTAAAAATTTTTTTTTTAAAAGAAATGGAATTTTCTAAAAATACTTGATGAGAGCTTTAAATTTGTCTCAACATAAAGCGTATTGTTAATTTATAATAGTTTCCTCTAAATTCAATACAATAATTTTAAAATACTAAAATGTCATACCTACTTAACAATTTTAGCATGATTTCGTTTGTATATGTTGGCCCAAAAAAACTTAATCAGCCTCGATACAAAAATTAAGAAAGTGATAAAAAAAAAAAAAAATAACATTTTTCCGCCTCGTGGTGTAACGGTCAGCGCGTTCGACTCCTGATATGGTTGACATAAACTATTGATTTAAAAGGGGTATTTCTACAATTTCATTCGATATTCTCTAGACTGGCAGCTGAAGCGTAAGACTGATAACCTTACTTTTATGTAACAAAAATAATCAAGATACGCTGCATTTGTTGTACCTATTCAATGCCCTATGTATCATAAGGTGCGGAAAAAGAACAATGAATTAAGACAAAAAAAAATCGTTTAAACAAAACAACTAGATTTTTTTCTTGCGGTGCCTTGTCACGTTGGTGATCACTACAGCGAAAGGATCTCGGTCTTACTATATTCTCTCTTGTATTCCGCAGCCAGGACAACTGCTTATTAAATATACTCGCCATAGTGATTCCTGGGAAAAGATGACCAGAATGGTTACCCGTTGCCCTCTCTGGTGGTTTTTTCTTTCGGGGTTACCTTCCCTTAGCTGGATAATCCATATTTATATTATAAATGCGAAAGTGTGTTTGTTTGTTCGTTTGTGTTTCTTTCACGTCGCAACGTAGCAACCGATCGACTTGATTTTTGCATAGGGATATCTGGAGAGCAGAAAATAAAATTGACTAATTTTATCCCTAAATATAAAATATCACTCCCTCGGGAAAGTTCTATATGAAAAAAAACATTCTTCTTTCACTTTTCACCGGAGCAATTGATAGAGACGTGCTTTTTCGCATAGAGATAGCCAGAAAGCTGACAAGTGTCAGGAGATACCTTTCGTTTAAAAAAAAATCACCCTCTCTAGATTTTTTTAAAACTAATTAATATTAACACAGAATAACAATGCTATGTTGCCATTGACTGACGAATGGTTGATTTTTTTGCATTTTAATAATTGGAGGACCAGCAATCGATACAGGCTATTTTTCATCCCGAAAAAATGTGTCATTTCATCTGTAAAATTCTAATTGTCAAACAACCAAAATAATAAATTAACTAATTTTTCCCTTCCACCACGCAAGCGAAGCCGCGGATAAAACCTTGTAATACACTAAAAATACGGTTTTTTGTCATAGTAAGCTTTAAAAAAAATTCTAAATTTTTTTTTCCAAAAAGTAATTTATTTATTTTTTTATTATTTTTCTAACATCGAAATGGAGTAAATCTTTCATTTCTCCAAGTAGCATCCCTTCCGCAAACCCCTTCCCCTCCCGACAAAAAATAAAATAAAATAAAAACGTATTTGATCAACAAAACGATACGCACCAGACGCAGACAATGGAAGCGGTTGTGTAGGAGAGGGGTAGAGGTCTGTGGGAAGGACTGCTTGTTGACATTTTGAGATTTTATATTCTTTAATTTTTTTAAATTACTTTTTGGAAAAGTTTCATAATGTTCCTCTGAAGTTTCGTGGTCTGGCCTTAAAAGCCTTAAAAACCGACAAACCATCACACTTTTTTGACAAATGGGTTGGCAGAGAGGATATAACACCATACCACTCTTTGCATCTTCTCATGCACGCACGCCGATTGTTTCCGGGAACCCGTGTTGAGCGTGTTTTCATACATACGGGGTTCTCTTTTCAAATATCAGGACAACTCACCGACGATAACTAGTGACGTTAAGGTCGAAATAATTACAAATCTTTGAAAAATCATCAACCCACTATTGGTCTCATAGAGCTAGGGATAAGTCAGTTTTTTTTTGTAATATGTAAGAATAAATAAATAATTCTTTGTTTGAATTAATAAATGAATATTGTGTATGAACAAATAACTAATTTTAAAAAATAAATCGAAACAATTTTTTTTACTTACTTTGATAGTCTATTTAAAAATAAGTAAATCTTGGAGGAGGAACAAAATTATAAAAAAGTATTTTTTATACCTAAATTTTACAGAGAAAAATGCGCGGGAGCAACACGCACGCGCCGAGAAAGTTACTATTATCCTACTGTCGTACCTGTGTGCGTTTATACGAGGACAATTCGACCACACACGGTGGAGGGCGATCCATTGTCCTGCGGAAATTGCCCGCCCATCTCAATCCATTGTCCTTTCCTCCTAATTTTAGTTCACATGGGGACAATAGGTCCGATGCTGTGTCAGTACAATATTGTATTGTTTTTGTATAATTTAAAAATGTTATAATATAATATATAATAATATAATACATTATAATATATCACTTCCTGGGGATTATCAAATGAAACCAATATTAATTTTACTCAAACTTTGAAAAATTCTATGATCAAATTGCTACTACATAAAAATGTATACCGCCAGAGACACAATATTTAAATATTATTGATGTATAAATCTGTAAATAAATTATTTGTTAGGGCTCTAGAGTTCTAGGGTTCCTAGATATTGCAATAAATATGGCAAAAGGACACTGCAAAACAGTATACGTAAAATATTTTACATGTTACCAAACAATATTAAAAATACTGAGTTAAATAAAAAAGGGAGACCTTTGCTCAAATTATGGTTTAAAGAAAAAAGTTTTTTTTATTAGTGATAGTTTAAAATTTTTGATAATTTAATATGTAATGTTTTTCAAGTAAAATCATTTTACATAATGTATGTTAAGTGTGAATAATCGATGCAATTTATTATAACCTACTGACGAGTTGCATGTATACAAATCAGCAGGACTTTGATGTAAGCCTATTTTGTAAATATTTTTGAAAAATAAATTTAAAAAAAAGTATAAATAAAAAAAATTATACATAAAATAAAAACATACGTATTTCCCTTACTAACCACTTTTAATTTGCGAGAAAGTACTTTATAAAACAATTGTCTTTGGATTTGTTCTTCAATCATTCTTTTTGTTTTGTTCAGAGTTCATTTTTCCAGAATAATAATTGCCAATTATTCTTGAAAGTCGAACCAAGTTACGTTTGGCGCTCATTATTTCAATAAATATGTTATATGTGTTTGAATATCATTCAGTATGTGATCATATATAAATATTTCTAGAGAAAACATGTTTCTTTTATGATTATCATTACCCATTACTCAGAATTTAATCCCTTCTGAGAGTCTTACTAACAGAAATAATTCACAAAGACATTTCAAATATTTAAAACACAACATTTCTGAGTTCTGGGCGGATGAAAAATACAATTTGGTGCATGAAAAAAAACCAGAACCCTGCACGAGTGTTTTGACTCGATGGCTACTCTCAAGTGAAAATCTTGATAAATTAAATTGAATGGAGATACACAAGTCCGCCTCGTAGCATGGTCGAAGTGTTGGTGCGTTTGCTAATTATTCTACGATTCTTGTTTGAGTCGGGTAGGGTGAAATATGTGATCAATTTAAGAAAAAATTCAACCCATCCCATTTGAAAACAAACATTATGGTATTTGGGTAAATCATAAGAACGCAAAAGTTGTTTTTTAATAAAAATAAAAACGAAAAACTTACTTTCAACGCGTATTTTTGGTGCTGGTATCACTTTTTTATCTTGGTCTTATTTGTACTTCTCGCTAGCTTTTTTTTCAGGAAATAATATTTGTTAATAAGGTTCATCACGCATGTTATTTATTTAATTTATTTAAGTAACTTGGTGTTAATAGAGAAATAACACATACTACAATTACTGATAAAAACGTGTAAAATGGATTAATAAAACTTAATTATATTTTCAGAATCATTATGGATATTTTGGAGAAATGTTTTCGTATATGATTTTTAAAATATAATTCTTAAAAAATGTGTTTTTCCAAAAACGCGACCTGTTTGACCTTGACAAACGTGATGACAAGATTTGTGACGATGTCCTACTAAAATTTAAACAGTCACATACAAAGCTCAAAATCAAACCGAATTGTGACGTAGGCGTAGTAGCCAATACAATGAATCGTTTACACTGAATAATGATAAATTTTTTTTTTTTTCATTATTGATTTAAAATTGTGAAAAAATATATATATACTTCACTATTATTCACAATAAACACGGAATACACTTTAAGAATCGAACTCTGTTTCAACGTTTTAATTTATTGATATCATAAAATAAATATTCAAAACAAAACTTGGTTCCCAAAGCATCTTCTAAAGAAAAAGTGTTCTTACGCTAGGATTACATCAATTCTATGGAAAACTGGATTATCCAGTAAAAAAATATCATGTCGGCAATTTCGAAATTTGTTTGCCCAGAATTTGCTTGGTTTGGCGATAAATTGCCGTCTTTGGTTAGCCTTGGTACCCCAAATAATTGTTAAACTGTAACATTTCTACCTTTTGGACCCAATGTTACTTTGACGGTATCAATTAAAATATCAATACCTCTTAGCATTTGTTCACGTGCGTGCCGTAAAATATTGCTCCGGTCGGTTACGACGTTTTGGCGACCATGGCTATATATTGCTAATTGTCAGTAGTCATGACGTCACAATATAGCTCGTTATGTCAATTGTGAAACTACCCGCTATCTATTATGGTACCGAAAACATGCGCAAAATACTACATACGTATATGCGTGATTTTCAATTTCAAAAACTGCCCCGTGTATCACGATTTATTAAATGGCCAGAGATTTGGAACAATAATTATTGTACGAAAAACGGCACAAGATCTTGTACCATTTTTTGACACATGTAATACGAGTTTTACTCTTTGACCTTAACATTATTTTTTGTTTTTTATGGACACCTTTTTCTTTGTTAATATTTATTTCTGAAAACTGCTTTTACTATTATTATTGTACAACATTACACGCGGAAATACATTTCTCTAATATTAAATACATTTGGCATTCCCAGCTGGCCCATCCTTCCAGTACTTAAGAGTAGCAAGGAGAACCTCAAATTTAAAAAACTTTTTTTCCCAAAGGTAAGGCTCATTCAAGAACAATGACCGAATGAACATTAGCATCCCCAGGAAAGCATTTACCCTTTTGCTACTGCGTTTTTTTTTCAAAATCAACCTTTTACTCTTTAATTTTTCTAATTCATCCTAAAAATACATAAATTATTTGTGAATGTTTTTTTATGTTATCAGCCTGTGGTGTAGTGGTAAGCGCATTAGCTTACAATGCAAGAGTTCTCGGGTTCAATTCCCGGCATGGTTTACATGAAATATTAGTTTAAAAGGGTGTTTTTACACTAGAATATTTTAAAGTCATCGTCTTACCTTCACGTAACAAAAAAATGAGCATTAGTTTACTAATTGTGTGCTCTATTCACTACTATATGCGGAAAGGGAATAATGATGTTTTTTTCTGATTTATTTTCATACTTTTTGTATGTATAATATATATATTTAATATATTATATTTTATTATTATTTTATTATTAATTATATTTAATTATTTATATTTTTCTATTATAATTTTGTATATTGTTTTAATATGTTTCATTTTTCATAGAATCTTTATTTAAAAAAATATACACATTATTACAATATTAATACATTATAAAGAAAACAAAGTGTTAAGATATATTTTGTCCCGATAACTAACTAACTAACTAACCATCACGCCATTTCCCCAGAGGGGTAGGCAGAGAGGATAGAACGCCACACCACTCTGTCCTGGCACACTTCCTTTGCTTCCTTCACATTCATACATCTTCTCATGCACGCACGTCGATTATTCCGACTTTTCACATGACCACTTTCAAGAATTTCTTGTACTTGATCATGCCATGTCTTTCTCGGCCTTCCTCGACTTCTACAACCAGACACATTCGCATCATAAATCTTTTTAGCCGTTCTTTCATCATTCATTCGCTCCACATGACCGAACCATCGCAAAAGACCTTTCTTAATTTTGTCCATAATGCTTAACTCAGCTTTTCTGCTCTAATTTCGACATTAGGGCACCTATCATACATTGTTTTTCCGCACATTCGCCTGAGGGATCGCATTTCAACAGCATTCAGTCTACTTTCGTCCCTTTTTTTCCAACTTTATGCTTCGCTTCCATACATTAGGGTTGGTACCAGAACTCCATTATGAACTGCTAATTTAGCCTCTTGCGATAGACACTTATTTAAAACGATAAACCGATAAACTATTCAATAATAGTTTGTCATCGTTAATAAATATTTTTGATTCATATATCGAAGAGTCCCGGCTTAACACGGAATTTTCTAACAAGCCGGGACATAAAAAAACATAAAATTATGTCTTTGAAAAAATTGTGTGTTTTGTGCAATAAAGAAAAATAAATATATAAAAACATATATTTATATAATTCCTCTGTAAGTGTGATGTCACTGCACTCCTAAACGGCTTAACCGATTTACGTGCGGTTTTAAGAGAAATATAGATCTTTGCACTGTACGTATTCGTTGATATTAAAATCTTTAATCTAATGTGTAAAACAGAGGTAATGAGCATAAATGTTTTATTTCTCAATCTACCAGGGTTGCATTCGAGGAGAATGCATTTACAAAACAATGGAAAGATGTTGTTTTTTTTTGTGTATAAAAAAAGTTTGTTTTTGAATGTTTACAATTAACATTAGCTTTTTGTGGATCTCAATCAGATTCTTGATTTGATCAGATACTGGATTTTTGGTAATACTAAAAATTATATATTTAATTATTGTGTTTTTTAAATCGTATTCCTACATAAGTACACCCCTCTGTTGGTGAGAAGACTGGAGTTTGACGTTTGCAAAAAAATGCCATATTTGAAAAAATATATATTTTATGTTTTGGAATTCAACCATAAATAAATACCTACTTTAATTTAATATTTGAATATTAACAATTTTTAATTTTGGAATTTAATCGCAAACAAGCAAGTACCTACTTATCAATAAAAAGTATTTTTCCAAAGCAAGCTAACGTTCGGGCAGGACAACGTCTGTCGGGCCAGCTAGTGTATAATAATATTTGGCTGATTTATAAAGCGCTATTTTTGTGAAAAATCACTTTATAGCGCTTTACAATCGTTTACTTAAATTTACATTCTAAACGAAGCCAACGCTTTTGACAGTACACGTGAAACTGACATTTTGTTTCAAATTGCATCGAGGAATTTTACCCTGGTGGATTTTCGAAATAAATTATAAAGGCTTTTAAGTTTTACTTAAGTGTCTAAAAAATATAAAAATTTAAATACCAAACTTATAAGCCAATGGGAATTTTTTAAAGAAAGGAATATGGAACTAGAGGCATTTACAGGGCTTATGACCTCTCATGCCCACATTGCGTATAGGATAAAATTAACTATTTCAAATATGTATAAACATCAATAATTATTCCATCTGTTGATTTTTAGTAAGTTATCAACAAATGAAAGAATTGAAAACATGGATATTTAAACTTGGGCAAAATGGTAAATTTAACACAGCATGTAAAGTTATTACTTTAACCAACCAACGAAACCTCATAAGCTCTGTAAATATCTAGACTTCCATATACTTTTTCCTTAAACACCTTCCACCCCTACAGTTATTTTTTCATTTTTTTTTATTAAAAAAAAACAACGGCCATTACAACAAAAAAAAATATTTACAAATAAACCAAAATTAATGGCCAATTATAGTTTTTTATATATACTTAATACAATGTCAAAAAAAGAAGAAAAAAAGCGTACATTGAAATAGCAACTCCGCTTCATCCCACATCTAAAAAAATAAATAAAATAATACAACAATAATGAAATAAAAAAATTAAGGAAAAGGGTTTTTTGCTTTCTCGGACTTAAAAATCCTTTCGCTGGCTGATCCATACTGAGTAATACGGAGTTATTAGTCCTCCCTTCTTTCTTCATTCAAACATGAAAAAATAATAACAATATTAAAGTGTACAAAAAAATGAAATATTAGGTAGGTACAGTCAGATTAAATTATTATTATTATTTTTAATTTTAGTTCTAGCGTTTTCTTTAAATGTGTTTAAAGTGAGAAAATATTCATCTATTTCATCAATAAACGTATGGTTATTATTGACATTTCTGGGCAAAAATGCATTTTTATTATTATTCGTGCTTGAAATATCAACATGAAATAATTGTTGCAGACAAGTTGTACGTTGAGGGATACGAATTTTAATTTTAATTTGTTCTCAAGTAGTTGAGGGCAATACAAGTTGTTATTTATGTTAATTTTGAGTTTTCTTTAAATAAAACAACGTCAGAGGACATTTTGCATATTATAGGATGTGTGCGCGTGAATTCGTTTGAGGTTAAATGAGATAGATGGATGACAATTGAAGTAATTTATTAAATTGTTACACACGAGGTTCATCCTTTTATTTTGTACAGAAGGAATTTACAATAACGAACACTGGCGTAGAGCTGATGGCGGGGCAACACGAAATGCCAAAATATAATGTAATAAATTCTTCCGATGCATGGCGTTTAATTTCTTGTCAGAGCTGACGTTGCAGTGGACTACGCGTTGCGGGCCGAAGCGGAGTTAGGACCTGTCAACCTCATGGCTATTGATGTTGCCCTCCACAATATATTGACCAGATACGGAACAAATGTTACATATAAGGTTAGCTGATCAATTCTGCGCTTCAGATGTCAGTCCAGAAATAATTTATAAATTATGGTTAAATGAATGCAATATTTGGTTTATAAATGATTAAATTACCAATAGTAAAATTCGCTCCAATTAGAGTACCAATCCAGTACCCTTACGTACCACTGGGCGGAGATAGGTAAAAAATGATGGCGAAAATATTGTTAGGTGCGGATAAAGTGGTGGGCATTTTATATTATGGGTTAAATTTTAAGAGGGCTTTTCCTTAATATCAAGGTGTAAAAACTTTTCGACCTAGATTTTATCGATGACTGAGTTCCATAAAACGATAAGTCAAACATTTTAGATTTTGGGTTATATTACCCCTTATATTAAAAAAAAAACTCTTTTTGAACTCTGCAAAGACATAATTTTTTAAAATTGTTTGATTTTTCTTGTTACACAGATGTTTTAACATGAAAAAAAATAAACTTGACAATATCGCAGCTCCATAACTCATTAAAATTTGTGAAAATTTGCATAAACCACTTTACTCCGAAAAAGGTAACCATTGTGAATATCATCATCATTCTCTTTCCACACCTAATGGTGCAAAGAAAACTGCATCGGTACACTAATCGCAGCGTAACTTGATCATTTGTGTTATATGTAGATAAGATGATCAGTTTTAAAGTTCAGGTGCCAGTCCAGGGACTATGAAATATTCTACTGTAAAAACACTTTTTTAAATAGATATTTTATCAAGACCATGTCGGGAATTGAACCCGAGACCTCTTGTATGGTAGTCAAACGCGCTGACTACTACACCACGAAACCGACTTGTTGTGCATATATTTCTCATAAATCCAGATGTTTACTAACTGAGATGGATATGTTCTCATCATCACTATGGCAGCATCATCTGCATGACATGTGATGTTAATGACCTTATCTCCCTTGGTAGATTCACTACTTTTTTTATTCTCAAAAGCGTTTTTTTATATATTTATTCTCCTTGTGTAAGAAAAGGTTTAAGGCGTATATATTGTTGTTGTATATTTAGTTATAAAGGTGCCAAACTTGCTTTGTTTTTTCTTTTTTGTTGTCAATATTTTTACTTATTATTGTATATTTTAGCTTTTCTTATGTTATCTTTAATTTTCACTTAATTTACAAACTTTTGTTTCACTGCTGCACTTGAATGTAATTTCTAATATATGTTAAAGCCCGTAGGGCGTATAAATAAATAAATAAATGAATATGTGTTATTTTTTAAATGCTAATATTATTTATGTCCTGAATTGAGTTTGTGTAACTCCTGGGAATGTGATTCAAAGTATTAAACTTGTAAAATACTTTGTGTTATATTATTTATAAATAAAATAAAAAAAATAAAAAAATAAAATAAATAACAAAAAAATAAAGTTAAGGTACATATTTATAATATTAGAAAACAAATAATGACCATTTGCTAGATTAGAATATATTAGTGAATGCTTTTTAATGGCTTATGACTTGTCATTGGCTGGTTTAAGTGACTATTTTACACACTGTGTAACATTTACCATTATGTCGATGTTTGAACATTTATATTTTTTTAACTCTCCCATTTTCAATAATTTGGTCAGAATATCACCCGTATCAATAAAGGTCTGGTCTCACAAAGATCAACAGATTTAAGATTCCTAAATCTGTTGATTTTTTTGAAGTTAAAGATTTGAATTCATTATTGATACGGGTAACATTCTGACCAAACTTTTAAGAGTGGACGAATTTAATGCTTGTGTTTCTGTGACGTAATACAAGCCAAAATAGAACACAAGATTTGAAATATCTCTCTTCTTTTTTTCAAATGATGAATTCGTAATTTTTGTAATCTTTGATTGGGCATTTTTACACTCGATTTGAAAAGTTAAATTTGTATTACTATGGTAAATGTTAATTTACAAAATATTTATCCTTGCTACGCTAAGAATGAATGTCTGATTGATACTTAATACAAGAGAGAGCACGAAGATAGAAGTCATAACAAGGAAGACAGAGACGCTGTTCTGCGGCGGGTGTTCGGATCTAAAACAGATTCAGTCTTCAGTCGGTTGATGACAGTGATGGGGGACGCACGCGCGTATCATGAGCGGCGTATTTGTGATTTTTAATTTATTTTGCTATGGCAGGGCTAAATTATATATTTATTTGCATAAATTATGTAAAAGAAATTAATTAACTGTGTGTCTTCATATTTTCGTTTCTTTCAAATGTTTGAACTTTAGAATAATCCATCTTTTACTTGTGGTACACGATTTGACATCACCGCGCGCAAATTTATTTACCACAGCCTTTTAAAAGTTAAGGAATATAGATGTTCGATGTTTGTCGGCCTTGTGGAGTAATGGTCAGTGCCTTTGTCTTCCGTGCAAGAGGTCCCGAATTCAATTCCCGACATGGTTTGTTTGAAATATTTATTTAAAAGGGTGTTTTTACACTAGAAATATTTCATAGTCCCTGGACTGGTATCTGAAACGTAAGACTGATCATCGAACCTTTATGTAACAAAAATGATCAAGATACGCAGTGATTGGTGTGCCAATGCAGTGTTCTATGCACCATTAGGTGGGTAGAGGGAATGATGATGAGATGTTCAAACATTGACAGAATGGTGAATGTTACACAGTGTGTACTGTGACCAATTAAACCAACCAATGACAGGCTCTGTAAATGCCTAGATTTCTATATGCCCATCTTAAAAATGTAATGTACCTCTTGAGGGGTTGAATTCATTTTTGTCTACAAAAATTTTGGCAAACTTACTTTGGACAAGCTCCGTAAATTCCAAGAACTCCATATTACCATCTCAAAAATATTTTCCCTCTGTTACAATAAATTTAGATCTAGTAATTTCTAATTAAAACTCGATTGAATTAAGCCATCGCTATGATCTCCGCGAGAAAACAGTAGAAAATTCTTGGAAAAAATGTTTTTTTGGCTGTGTAAGTATTTACGAGGGTCGTGTAATTATAACGTTACTCGTAGCGTTGAAGATTAACTCTTTATTTTGTCAACCCTTCTTAAAGGAAAAAATTTCTTCCAGCTTAGGTACGCTCTTTTTACTTATTTCTTAAAGCAAAGTTTTGATTTGCGATACATTTGCATTAACCAGCAAACACTTAATGAAAATGTTCAGTGCTACGGAAAATTAAATTTTAATAAAATGTTTTCTTACGTGCTGTTAAAACAAGAGCATTTTATTTTGCGGCAAAGTTTCTATAAAATGAATGAAAAAAATTCGTACTTAAAAAGATATTACAAGTTCTAAATCAACTAATTATAGAATGTTGTGATAGATTTCCGATTTCCAGGAAGCCAAATCACCAACCAAGACAACCGGTTTGATAAAACTTGGAATAACTGTTAAATAACCAATATGTATGCCAAATGTTAAGTGTAATTATTGTAATATTTATAAACCATACGTAACATGATATGTATAAACTTAGTATGTTTGTACAGATTATAATGTGTATGTGTATGTTTGAATGTTATACTTCTTTATTTATTATAGGAGCAAAAATTCATAAACATTTCTTGTGTACCCACGAACAGGCCATGTCTTTGCGGGATTTTTGTTTACTATTTTTACTGTTAATGTGTATTTCATTGCTTTGTTTTTATCCTTAATTTTTTTGTACTCTGTTTTACCTCATATGTTTATTGTAAAAAATAAAAATAAAAATTAAAATTAATGATAATAAATAATAATATATATTACGTATGTGCATGTATTTATAAGAATGCATTGCAAGTGCCCCAACTCAATACGGATTTTTTAGCGAGTCAGGGCAAGTTCACAGGCATGGGTGTTCCTGATTGTGTCACTATAAACTATGTCTCTGTCTTTAATATATATATATTTTTTTTGTATTTTTTTTTTACAATACATTTTGCATTTTTTTTTTTTACATTTGTTTTTGAACCACAACAGGCTAGGAGGCCTAATTATAGTGGTGAATTACATCACAGAGCACCCAGGCTTGAGAAAAATCGCATTTTTAATTTTTGTGTTCTCACCGGGAATCGAACCCGGAACCTTCCGTGTGTGAGTCGAGCGTCTTGACCACTAC